>NC_051082.1:43433342-43738596 GCF_004664715.2 Peromyscus leucopus
GTTCAGTCTCTATGAAGGTAAGAGACAATAAGACTGTAAAGTATCTAATATTGTATCAATACACAGAAAATATGAAATTGGACATCCAAATTGGTTGGTTAAGAGTAGTTGAAGAGGCTGTGTAGTTCACAAATGACTTGCTTATGGTCCACTAAAGGTTATGCTGTGTGTGGATGACCTAACAGAAGGGTTCACTGACAATGCATGCATGCTCAGCCAATACCTGAAATAGAAATATGGTGTGACACGTATCAATCTGTACTGGTTGAAACTGTCTCGTGTGACCTATACCACAATCTTGATGGGAGAGTTCCAACAAGTGAGTTTTTATGAATCACACAGGACAGGTTGGAGATATGACTCCATGGTTAAGAAGTCTTTGTTCTCTTGCAGAGGACCCAGTTAGGTTCCCAGCACCTACATGGTGGCTATGGTGGTTTGAGTAGGAATGGTCTCCAAAGGGTCATATATTTGGATGTTTGGTCATTAGGGAGTGGTGCTACTTGAGAAGACCAGGAGGTGTGACTTTGTTGGAGGAAGTTTGTCACAGAGGGTAGGCTTTGGTGTTTCAGAAGGGCAAGCCAGGCCCATTGACTCCCTCTTCTTGATGTCTATAAAATAAAATGTAGAGCTCTCAGCTACCATGTCTGCTTGCATGCCTCCATGCTTCCCAGCAAGATGATAATGAACGAAACCTCTGAAACTGTAAACAATTCCCAATGAAATGCTCTCCTTTGTAAGTATTGCCTTGGTTATGGTGTCTCTTCACAGCCCTAGGACATTGATTAAGACAGTGACTCACAACCATCTATAACACCAGATGCAGTGGATCTGACATCTTCTGACATCTACATGCACCAAGCACACAAATGGCACACACATACACATAGGCAGAACACTCATGCACTTAAAATAAAAATAAACCTTGTTTAGAAAACAAAAATAAGGTTATATTTGTGAACATATTTCCTTTTTACACTTTTGAAGTGTCTTGTCTCCTTTTCACAGTAATCCACAGACTGTGTATTTCCTCTCCCTGAAGGCGTGAGACATCTTCTAGTTTGGACTGTTGGAAAATAATTGTGTACACACTCCTAATTTAACTCCAGTGCAACGGTAATCTGTGGGATATTGAGCAACAGGATCAGTGTTATTATTATGTCCAGAGATTACCAAAAACCATACACCAAATCATCCCATTTTTTTACCTACACACCTCTGATTGTTACAAGACACTGGTTGTAGTAGAAGGTTGTGTTCATGGTACAACATAGTCACTTCTTCATCTGCTTGTTTGCTTTCATCTTTCAATTCTTTTGTTGTTGTTGTGTTGGTGGTGGTGTGATGGTTTTGTTTTTCTTTTGCTATTATCAGGTGATGTAACATTTCTAGATTCATTTTTTGTACATTAAATAGTTTTTCCTCCAAGACTCATTAAATAAAATTCATAGTTTTTGCTAAAAATTGCCATTGACCAGGAATCTATGCATAGACTCAATGCAAATGAAATAATGTCATCTAGGGTCTCCTGTGTAGTATGCAGGTTGACTTGCAGATATTCCTTGTTCAGTTTTTGCCTCACATGGGGTGAGAAAGAAGCAGACATGTTCATGCAGTATTGTTCCGAGAACATGCCTAATGCATTTGAGGAATAATCAGAAATATGAAAGAAAACTGGTGGCAAAGAACTTGTCTGCTAATGAAGAGCAACTGAAAATCTTGGATACATTTTGAAAGAAGAGTGGGATTGGTAGCTCAGGAAATCTTGATGCATTCCTGTTTTGTTTTATTGACTTTAACTTCTTAATATGGTTATATTACTGTCTCTGGCATGCAGAGGGAGAAACTGAAGCTCAGTGATTGAAATGTGCTCCCAAATAGCCATAGATTGTAAGAGATCATAACAGACTCTCATATGTAAAAGTAGCATGAAAGCAGGTTGAAATTCTCTTTGGTGCTCAAGTACATCAATATTCAACAGCTGTCATTCTAAAGAAAGAATCATAATAAGAAACATATAGATACAAGACTATAAACACTTATCTGTTGAATTCATCTATCTATCATGGCTTTAACCTCAACAATTTCCTACAGATAATCTAGAATGTAGGACCTGCTGTATGACGCTAGTCTTGGGATGATGTGAAACAACATCTACTCACTCCAGACAGTGAATCAATGACAGACCAAAGTAAGAATACCACCGACTTTCTACTTGATAAACCAATAATTTTTATTGGGTAAAAATGACTCAAAGACAGATACATTCCCCAAAGCCCACCTCAACATCTGTGGTGGCTCACAAAAACTGGAGACCTGGAGCACACAGCACAGCTAGCAGACAGCCTGACATGTTGGAGTGTCTGTTCTAAGCAGCTCTTCTGGTTTGTGTCTCTCTGAAGTTCTAACAGCTTATAAATGCTTGAGGAGGGAGGGGTATAGTGAATTTTGTCAGTTTCAGGGACTTCTTGAAGACTTTGAGTAGTTTGTTTCCTGAAATTAGCAGGTTCCCTGCAGAATGGAATGCTTTTACCTCTTCTTAGATTAGAGTTCTCAACCTTTCTAATGCTGTGACCCTTTAATACAGTTCTTCATGTTGTGGTGACCCCAAACCATAAAATTATTTTTGTTGCTATTTCATAATTGTAATTTTAATACTCTTGCCAATCCTAAAGTGAATATATGATAAGCAGCCGGGCAGTGGTAGCACATGCCTCGAATCCCAGTACTTGGGAGGCAGAGCCAGGTGGATCTTTGTGAGTTCAAGGCCAGTCTGGTCTACAGAGTGAGATCCAGGAAAGGTGCAAAGCTACACAGAGAAACCCTGTCTCAAAAAACAAAACAAAAAAAATATGATAAGCAAGATATCTGATGTGTGGCTCCCATTTGCTAAACCATCAAAGAGGTTGAGACCCACTGGTTAAGAAACACTGCTTTAGTCATCATATGTCATAAAGCATTCAGTTACTCATAACTATCATACTGTTATTGTACCTGTAGGCAATTTTTGTCTGACAGTTTGGGATTGCAGCATGCAGGCTCCAACACTGCATAAGATCACTGCTGTCTCTTCTCCTGCAACAGGCTACAGCACCTTTGGGCAGTATAAAAGCTAAATGGTCGGTAGGAAGTTTCCTGACTTCTCTAGGGAAATGGGCTCATTTTTTTGCAGAGGAAATTTTAATACAGTATAGCAGTAAGGCTTCACTGTGGTTCATTCTAATTTCTCCTATCCAGGTCTACAGTGAAAGAGAAATAAATGAAGCAGTGAGACACACACAAGCAGGCAGATGGGTAAAGAAAGAGGAGCATGAATGCATTTAAAGTTTCAAATGAAGTAGTTTCCAAAGTACCTGTAACTGTTGGAAGTGATGTATGAGTCCTGTGTGAAAGTAACATAACTTCTTCCCCTGGACACTAGGAAAATGCCTTGAGGACAAGACCCAGAATCCACCATGAGAATATTCAAACTCTAAAGATAGAGAGCTTGAACCTGGGCATCCTACAAGAGCAGAATCCTAGAAAAGTCTTTTCATATATTTGTCCATTGAGAACCCTAGAGTTCACTGCAATTGTCTTCCATGGAGGCTAGAGAACAGCTCAAACTGAAAGCAGAATGTGTCGTTCAGATGATTCTGCTTTTGAGGGAATAAAAATACAAAAGTGAGAAAGCATAGAAACTTCACTGAGATTCCTGAATGTTGCTGATGCCAAACAATGTGCAGAAAGGCTGAATTTCCTGAAAGGAGACCCTTAGGCAACACTGCATGAAGTTATGAAGCTGAAGAGCCCAGAACTTTGGAGATCACATGGCCATAGGATGCATACTAAATTAAGAAGAAGGAGTTGAGTCAAGAGAGATGTACACACTGTAGATTGCTGAATTTGAGGGGAAGGCTTCACCAAGTTCTTTAGAGACCACAGGATTCCATCACAAGCCTGATACTGAAAATTGAGTTGAAAGATGTCATGTTTATCCTTTGTAATTTTGGTCAAGCTACAATCTAAACCTTCCTTGCTATAACATCATTTATCTCTTTGGAATGGAGACACTAAATCAGTGACATTATATACTGGATCCATGTACCATTGTTTTGTTTCATTTTTAAATTTCTCAAGGATTTAGAATCCAGAAATTGCTTTGAGTCTCAGAAGAGGCAATGGACTTTTGAACATTTTTGTGGCAACTCTGGGACTATGGTGACTATGGAGACTGTGGGGAGTGTGAGGAGTGTGGAAGTAGTAACAAATGAATTCTGCATTATGAGATAGCCATTGTCATCAAAAGAAACACGTCTCACCTCAAAAGAATTAAAGACATGTTTTATTTTGGAACATATATGTGTGACTATAGCCTGCAAACATACATTTAGATTCCTTCAGATATAATGTTTCTGTGTGGAAGCAGTTTTGTAGAGTTTTTATAGTAGCAGAACAAAATAAGCCATAAATCAAGCCAATTTAAAATTACTTTTGGTACCTCATAGAGTTGGTTAAAGCAAGATAGGGAAATCTCCCATATAAGCCTCATATGCTATCTTATAATAATCTTAGCTTTGGGGTTGGTGAAAGCTAAGTTAATAGATTCCAAATGTGTTTTATCTGTTAGTTCTGACACAGAGATTGTCAAGGAATGGCTGTCCAGGGAGGTAAAACTCCCCAAGATAGATTAATTAGGCTCCAGATCTGCAACATTCCAACATCTTCATCTTATGACAGTTCCAATCAGTCTATCAGTCTCTGTAGACATAGCTCCTTCGCAGGAGTTCTCATTAAAATCCTGAACCCATGGGGCCTGTGGCAAAATATTGTATTTTAGATGTGAAATATCTCCAGTGTACTCAGATGATCTCATCCCACCTGGTAATGCTGTGTATAGGGACGTGGTTTATCTCTGGCTGCACTTTGTGTCTGTCAGTCTCCTGCCTGTAGATGCAATGTGGGCAGTCATCTGATGCCCCAGCTTCACTGCCTTCTCCACTGTAATGGAATCTATCCTTTCTTAAATGGTTAGACCAAATTAATTGTTATGTTCATCAGTTGATTCTTGTCAGCAATTTTGTCACAAGGTGAGGAAATTCACATAGACTGTATGACTTCTATATACAGAAAACAAAGCACACTGTGAATGTATGAGACTTAAGAATTCTTTATTGAAATCAGATATGCACTGCTCTGAGTTATTCCACACCATACCTTGACCTGAGATACTCCACTTTACAGACAGCTTTTCATTCCAGTTTGAGGGTAGAGGATGATTATACCCAAAGGTGAATCTTCAGATAACAACCATCTGTTGGGTACCACCCATGTGGCACAGACTAATAAATGACTTATCCCAGGGATTAGAAGGGCTGTCACCTATAAATTTATCATGAAGAATTGAGACTACAAGGCACATGGGCATCTTGAAATCCAATCAGAGAAACCAAACCCAAGAACTTACCAGACATGCCAAACCAGGGAAAAGTTGTAACTCTTTACCTGAGCCATTAAAATTGTGAATCCATATGACTGTGTTGTCAATGACCCCACAATAGTCTATTACCTAACAACACATGTGTGTATGAGAGAGTGAGACAGAGAGACATAGATACAAACAGAGAAAGAAAGATAATAAAACAGAGAAAAAGACAGAGACACAGAGACAGAAACAAGGGGACAGAGAAATAGAGACAGAAAGAGACAGAGAGAAAACTCCAAAAATGAAAGGTAAGGTTTATTTTTTAAGTATTTTGACACAGTTACTGATGTGAGTCTATCAAGAATCTTATCAAATACATCTTCTTTAAAATAATTTTTTTTCAAAACTTTCAAAACTTTTGCTTAAAATTGGTATATTAAGTCAAAGAAAGGTTAGTTCTCTGATCCAAAACGACAGCACTAAGTGCAAGTATAGCTAGCATTGAAGTTTCCATGCTCTAGGCCCAGATACGAACTTCACCCAAGACCACACAGGATGAGTGGGAGAACAGCATCTCAGCCTAGACCTTCTGTATACATAGTGTCACCAACGTGGCCTGCTTCATAAGGAGAAAGTGATAATTTTTAGAAAGCTCTACTATAGAGCTACAGTAATAAAAACAGCTTGGTAATGGCATAAAAAATGACATGTGGACCAATGGAATTGAATTGAAGACCCTGACATTAACCCACACAACTATGGACATATAATTTTTGACAAAGAAGCCAAAAGTGTACAATGAAAAAAAGAAAGCATCTTCAACAAATGGTGCTGGCATAACTGGATATCAACGTGTAGAAGGCTGCAAATAGATCCATATCTGTCACCGTGCACAAAACTTAAGTCCAAGTGGATCAAAGACCTCAACATAAATCCAGCTACTCTGAACCTGCTAGAAGAGAAAGTAGGAAGTAGTCTTGAACACATTGGCATAGGAGATCACTTCCTAAATATAACACCAGTAGCACAGACACTGAGACAAACAATCAATCAATGGGACCTCTTGAAACTGAGAAGCTTTTGTAGAGCAAAAGATACGGTCAACAAGGCAAAGCGACAGCCTACAGAATGGGAAAAGATCTTCACCAATCCCACATGTGACAGAGGACTGATATCCAGAATATATAAGGAATTCAAGAAATTAGACATCAAAACGACCAACAGTCCAATCGAGAAATGGGCTTTAGAACTAAACAGAATTCTCAACAGAGGAAACTCAAATGGCTGAAAGACATTTAAGGAATTGCTCAACATCCCTAATCATCAGGGAAATGCAAATCAAAACAACTCTGAGATATCACCTTCCGCCTGTCAGAGTGGCTAAGATCAAAAACACTGAAGACACTTTATGCTGGAGAGGATGTAGAACTAGGGGAACTCTCCTTCACTGCTGGTGGGAATGCAAGCTTGTACGACCACTTTGGAAATCAATATCGCGCTTTCTTAGAAAATTGGGAATCAATCTCCCCCAAGATCCAGCTATACCACTCTTGGGCATATACCCAAGAAATGCTCAATCATACCACAAGAGCACTTGCTCAGCTATGTTCATATCAGCATTGTTTGTAATAGCCAAAACCTGGAAACAACCTAGATGCCCTTCAACTGAAGAATGGATAAACAAATTGTGGCACATATGCACAATGGAATACTACTCAGCAGAGAAAAACAATGACATCATGCGGTTTGCAGGCAAATGGATGGATCTAGAAAAAATCATCCTGAGTGAGGTAACCCAGACTCAGAAAGACAAATATGTACTCACTCATAGGAAGATGCTAGATGTGGAACAAGGATGACTGGACTGCTACTCACATCACCAGTGAGGCTACCTGGAAAACGGGACCCAAAAAAGACATGGAGAAATGGATGAGATCTACATGAACAGCCTGGTCATGAGTGGGAGCAATAAAGGGCGAGGGTCGAGGGAAAGAGAGTGGGAGATCCTAGCTCGATCAAGAAAAGAGAGAGAGAACAAGGAATAGGAGACCATGGTAAATGAAGACCACATGAGAAGGGGAGGAAGCAGAGAGCTAGGGAGGCCCACGGAGATCCACAAAGATACCCCCGCAAAAGACTGCTGGCAATGGTCGAGAGACAGCAGGAACTGACCTACTCTGGTGATGGGATGGCCAAACACCCTGATAGTTGTGCCATAAACCCCATCCAAGGACTGAGGAATCTGGATGCAGACATCCACGACTGGGCCCCTGGTGGAGCACTGGGAGTCAGTCTAATTAGTGAGAAAGAGGAGGGTTTATATGAGGGAGAATTGTTGAAGCCAAGGTTGGATAAAGCACAGGGACAAATAACCAAATGAATGGAAGCACATGAACTATGAACCAAAGGCTGAGGGGCCCCCAACTGGATCAGGCCCTCTGAATGGGTGAGACAGGCATTTGGCTTGATCTGTTTGGGAGGCAGCTGTGTGGTGTTGCCGGGTCCTGGGCTCGTTGCATGAGTTGGCTATTTGAATCCTGGGACTTATGCAGTTACGCTTGGCTTGGTCTGGGAGGGGGGGACTGGACCTGCCTGGACTGAGTCTATCAGGTCGATCCTGGTCCTTGGGGGAGACCTTGATCTGGATGAGGTGGGAATGGGGGGTGGGCTGGGGGAGAGGGAGGGGGGCGAGAGGGGGAGAACAGGGGAATCTGTGGCTATTATGTGGAACTGAATTGTGTTGTAAAATAAAATAATAATAATAATAATAATAATAATAATAATAATAAATCAATTGAAAGAGGTTGGGAATGACATTACATATGCACGACAAGAAAAATCCATCAAGATGAAGTCTCACTTCTGAACATTTATGCCCAAATGCAAGAGCATACACATTTGTAAAACAAACATTACTAAAGCTTAAACCACATATCTAACCCCACACTCTAGGAGTGGGAGACTTCCACACCTCACTCTCAACAATGGACAGATCTGCCAGACAGAAACTTAACAGAAAAATAAGGGAACTGACAGATGCTATGTCTCAAATGGTCTTAGCTGATATCTAAAGAATAATCCACCCTAACACAAAAGAATATACATTCTTCTCAGCAGCCCATGGAACCTTCTTTAAAATAGAACAGATACTCATTCACAAAGCAAATCTCAACAGATACAAAAAATTGGGAATAACCTCCTGTATTCTATCAGGCCACCATGGCTTAAAGTTAGAGTTCAACAACAACAAAAATTACAGAAAGCCTACAATCTCATGGAAACTGGAAAATGCTCAACTAAATCACCAACGGGTTAAGGAAGAAATAAAGAAAGAAATTGAAGACTTCTTAAAGATCATTGAAAATGAATGTACTACATACCCAGACTTTGGGACACTATGAAAGTAGTGCTAAGAGGAAAATTCATAACACTAAATGCCCACACAAAGAAGTTGGAGAAATCTCACACTAGTGACTTAACAGCATACCTGAAAGCTCTAGGAGAAAAGATGCCAGGAATAAATCAAATTGAAAAGCTGAAAACAATAAAAAGAAAAAAGAAAACAATACAAAGAATCAATAAAACAAAGAGTTGGTTCTTTGAGAAAACCAACAAGATAGACAAGCCATTATCCAGACTAACCAAAAGGCAGAGAGAGAGTATCCAAATTAGCAAAATCAGAAATGGAAAGGGAGACATAACAACAAACAATGAGCAAATCCAGAGAATGATCAGGTCATACTTCAAAAACTGTACTCCACAAAACTGGGAAATTGAAAAGAAATGGATAATTTTCTGGGTAGGTACCACATACCTAAGTTAAGTCAAGACCAGATAAACTATGTAAATAGACCAATAAACCCTAAGGAAATAGAAACAGTCATCAAAAGTCTCCTAACCAAAAAAAGTCCAGGACTAGATAGTTTCAATGCAGAATTATATCAGATCTTCAAAGAAGAGCTAATATCAATACTCTTTAAATTGTTCGATATAATGGAAACAGAAGGGATATTATCAAACTCCTTTCATGAGGCTACAGTTACTCTGCAACCCAAACCAAACAAAGATGCAACAAAGAAAGAGAATTACAGATCAATCTCCCTCATGAACATTGATGCAAAAATACTCAATAATATATTGGCAAAAGACTCCAAGAAAATAACAAAACAATTATCCACCTTGATCAAGTAGACTTCATCCCAGAGATGCAAGGTTGGTTCAACATACGAAATTCTTTCAATGTAATACACCATATAAAAAAACTGAAAAAAAAACACCACTTGATCATTTTATTAGATGCTGAAAAGGCCTTTGACAAAAGCCAACAACCCTTCATGATAAGGACTTGGAGAGATCAGGAATACAGGTAACATACCTAAACATAATAAAGGCAATTTACAGAAAGCCAACAGCCATAATCAAATTAAATGGAGAGAAACTCAAAGCAATTACACTAAAATCAGGAACAAGACAAGGATGTCCACTCTCCTCATATTTATTCAATATAGTACTTGAAGTTCTAGCTAAAAGATTAAAGGGATACAAATTAGAAAGGAAGAAGCCAAACTTTCACTATTTGCAGACAACATGATTGTATACATGAGTGACCCCAAATATTTGAACAAGGAACACTTACAACTGATAAACACCTTCAGTAATGTGGCAGGATACAAGACTAACTCAAAAGTTTTAGTATCCCTCGTATATATACAAATGACAAATGGGATGAGAAAAAAATCAGAGACACATCACCTTTTACAATAGCCACAAATAATATAAAATACCTGGGGGTAACTCTAACTAAGCAAGTGAAGGACCTGTATGAAAAGAACGTTAAGTCCCTGAAGAAAGAAATTGAAGAAGATATAAAAAATGGAAAGATCTCCCATGCTCATGGACAGGTATAATTAACATAGTAAAAATGGCAATCTTACCAAAGGCAATGTACAGATTCAATGCAATCCCCATCAAAATCCCAACACAATTCTTCATGGAACTGGAAAGAACAATACTCAACTTCATATGGAAAGACAAAAAACCCAGGTTAACTAAAAGAATCCTGTACAATAAATCAACCTCTGTAGCCATAATGATCCCTGACTTCAAGATCTACTATAATAAAGCTACAGTAATAAAAACAGCTTGATACTGGCATAAAAACTGACATGTGGACCAATGGAATCAAATTGAAGACCCTAACATTAATCTGCACACGTACGAACACTTAATTTTTGACAAATTCAAAGCTATACAATTGAAAAAAGAAAAAATCTTCAACAAATGGTGCTGGTACCACTGGATATCAACATGTAGAAGACTGCAAATAGATCCACATCAATCTCCATGTACAAAACTCAAGCCCAAGTGGACCAAAGACCTCAACATAAATCTAGTTACTCTGAATCTCACAGAAGATAAAGAAGGAAATAGCCTTGAATGCACTGACACAGGAAACCACTTCCTAAATTTAACACCAGTAGCACAGACACTGAGAGCAACAATTATTAAATGGGATCTCCTGAAACTGAGAAGCTTTTGTAAGGCAAATGACATACATGGTCAATAAGACAAAAGGACAGCCTAGAGAATGGGAAAAGATCTTCATCAATCCCACATCTGACAGAGAGCTTATCTCCAAAATATATAAGGAATTCAAGAAACTAGACATCAAAATACCAAACAATACAATTAAAAAATGGGCTGCAGAAGTAAGCATAGAATTCTCAAGAGAATAATCACAAATGGCCAAAAGACATTTAAGAAATTGCTCAACATCCTTAGTCATCTGAGAACTGCAAATCAAACCACTGAGATACCAACTTATATCTCTCATCATGGCTAAAATAAATACACTGATAACAACTTTTGTTAGAGAGCATGTGAAGCAAGGGGAACACTTCTCCATTTTTGGTGGGAGTGCATACTTGTACAGACACTTTGAAAATCAGTATGGTGGTTTCTCAAAAATGGGGAGTCTATCTACATCAGGGCACAGCATTACCACTCTTGGGCATATACCTAAGGAACGTTCTATCATACCACAAGGACACATGCTCAACTATGTCATAACAGCATTGATCATAATGGCCAGAACCTGGAAACAAGCTAGGTGCCCTTCTACTGAAGAATGGATGAAGAAAATATGGTCCATATACACAATGGAATACTATTCAGTAGGAAAAAAAGTGACATCATGAAATTTGCAGGAAAATGGAAGGAACTAGAAAATATCATCCTTACTGAGGTAACCCAGACTCAGAGGGGTAAACGTGGTATGTACTCATTTGTAAGCAGATAATAGATGAAAGACAAAGGATAACCAGACTACAACCCACAGCTCCAAAGGGGCTTTCTAAAAAGGAGAATCCCCAGAGGAACACATTGACTGCCCTCAGAAGGGAAAATTGATGAGATCTTCATGAGTAGACTGGGGGTGAGGGGATGCAATTGAGGGTAGGGGATGGGGAATGAGAATATAAGGGAACGGGATGGTCGAGCAGAAATAGGGATGAAGTGGAAGAGCAACAAAAAATACACTATGATAGAGGGAGACATCATGGGGATATGGAGAAACTGGGTGCTAGGAAAGTTCCCAGAAATCCACAAGGAAGACTCCACCTGAGACTACTAACAGTAGTGGAGGGGGTGCCTGAACTAGGCTACCCTGGTAATCAGATTAGTGACTACCCTAACTGTCATCATAGATCCTTCATCCAGTAACTGATTGAAGGATCCAGAGATCCACAGCCAAGCTCCAAGAATCCAGGCAAAGAGAAAAAAGAGGGTTCTATGAGCAAGGGGCATCAAGATCATGATGGATAAACAAAGACAACTAAATCAAACTAGTAGGAACTCATGAGCTGTGGGCCAATAGCTGTGGAGCCTCCATGGGATTGGGCTAGGCCCCCTGCGTAGGTGAGACAGTTTTGTAGCTTGATCTGCTTAAGGAGGCCCCTGGCAGTGGGGTCAGGATCTATCCCTAGGGCATGAGTGGGCTTTTTGGAGTGTTTAGGTGTGCATGGTGGGACATCTTACCCAACCTTGGTATAAGAAGTGGGGCTTGGACCTGCCTCAACTGAGTCTATCAGGTTCTGCTGACTCCTCACAAGAGACCTTGTCTTGGAGGAGGTGAGAATGGGAGGTAGGATATGGGTGGAAAGCTGAGGGTGGGAGAAGAAAGGGGTGGGGATTTGTGGTTGGTATGTAAAATGAATAGAAATTTTCTTAATAATACAAAATTATAAGAAAAAGATGGGACTGCATGAGCCCTTTTTGCATCCATGTTGGGGTGCTGGCATGCTTGATCTTATGTCACAATCCCCATGAGGTCATGTGTGTAACTGCACTGTCTGTTTCTCTGCAAACAGCTGCTCTCTCTGGCTCAACAATCCTTCTCTCTCCTCTTCCTTGATGATCTTTTAGTCTTAGGGATTTGTGGTAATATAAAATTGTAGAGTCCTAAAGTACTACCCAAGCTCCAATATATGGTCTCATACCCATGGGCACACAGTTAGGCCTATATGGAATCAGTGGATATTAAACAACAACAACAAAACACATGAAATGTGGAGGAAAGAGTTATGGAGGGTATAGTAGAAAAACTGGAGGTGAGGAAATGGGGTGGGGATTTGTTCAAAACACTTTATATAGTATATATGAACATTAAACAAAAAAGAAGAAATACAGGGGCTAGACAAATAGTCATTGGTTAAGAGACTATTCTGCTCTTTCGAAGGGCACAGTGTTTGGTTCCTAATATACACATTAGGCAGCATATGACTGTCTGTAACTGCAGTTTCAGGGAGATTCATCACCTCTGGTTTCTGTGGGCACCTGCATACATGTGCATGCACATACACATAAACACATGAGCACAATATTTAAAATAATGAAAAAAATCTTTTTATAAATTGAAAAGTTAAAAAAAGAGTTCCATACATCACATTTGTGGGATAAGTAGTACTGGTACTATTTTTCATTCTTACTTTAAAGATGTGAAAACAGACACATTGGAAGAAGCTTTTGCAAATGATGAAGCCATTAAACCAAGAAATGGGGAGAGTGCTTATAAATCTGAATTCTAACAGGGAAAAATTTGCTTAATATCAAGGGTCAGAAGAGTAACTCTCTGAGGCATCAGAGTTTTCTGGGCCACATTTACTTGTACTCTGCCCAAATACTCCCACACTCATTAAAAGTTACTACAAACAAAATGTGTTCACAGGTCCAACAATTTCACCATGCCACATAGCCTTTACAAGAATGTGGGTTAACTGAGCTCATGAACTCATGTAGGGAAGGTACTACAAATACCCCTGATGTGTTACGACAGAGCCATTTCATCACCAGGAAATCGGGGGAAAAAACAAGATAACAGGAGAAACAAATATCACAAAAAATTCCTCCCAAAATTATGCATTCCCCAAAATGACCTACAATCAGAATGAATTAGATGAAATACCATAGTCCTCAAATGAATGGTTTTATGTATATATATATTGCCAACGAAATTAAAGAAGAAAATTAACCCCACAATAAATCACATGATGACACAAAAAAACAGTTAAATGAAAAGGAGAAAGTGAATCAAAAAAATTGAAAGAAGAATTCAGTGAAGAGCATACTGAAATGCTTGAAGGGAACACATTCAGTGTAACAAAGGGCTCTGTGGAAAGCCTGGCCAATAAAATGTATCAAGGCAGACTTGGAGCTTGAAGATAAGATGGCAAAATTAGAACATTCCAATGAGTAGAGAGATGGACTGAGCTTGTACCCGCTGTGGGTGCTGTAAAGCAAACCAGGGTCCTCTGAAAAAGCCGCAAATTTGCTCTTAACTTCCTGTACCCATTTTTGCAAGACGAGGTGTGTGTGTGTGTGTGTGTGTGTGTGTGTGTGTGTGTGTGTGCATGTGTGTGTGTTGTTCACATGTGTTTAATCTTAAAATTTTGGTATTATACTTAGTAACTCATGGCCTATTTTAGTAACTCATGGTCTGCAATGGCCATGCATAGTCCATGCATAATTAGCCATCTTGTCTCTATGCCAAGGAGTTTTCTTTTGACCCAGCATTTCAGCCTTTTCTGAACAAGGAAAACGGGACGATATATTCTCTTCTGGAACTGCTTCGAGCTGGCATTGGGGCGCCGTTATCAGGGCCCCTCCCCCAAAAGGCTGAAAAGTTGGTCAAAGACTGAGCAGGAGGCATTTGACAGTAGCATGTAGCTGCCTGACCCCCTAGGGACAGAGAAGAATCATGTTAGCTGGGCTGGTCCATGTTAGCTTTTAGCACGTCCGGAGTCCACAGTCATCTGGAGCAGTGGAGTCAGCAACTGAAACTTGGAGGTGTCTGCCAGTCAAGTAGAAATCTGTTGAGACAGATTTAAACTAGGAACAGAAGTTACAATTTATTAACTTATTTGGAACCCTTAGGTCCATACCCTTAGTAATGGGAAAAGCATTAGTCCCAAGACCAGGAGAGAGGAAAAATACCATCTTTAGGAATACTTATCTGGGGTCCTTTCGACCTCTGTGAAGTGGATCTAGGTTTTTATGATTTTCTTGATCCTTTGAGGCCTACTTACAAAATGACATAAAAGTTTTAGATACATTAGTATTACCAATCTTTACTGAAATCCATATTGTAGACAAAGCAGGTAATGGGTATCTGTAAAACAGCAGAAGTGGACTCATACCTTTGAGTCCCAACAAGAACTGCAGATTTGGGCATTTTTCTTCTGTCCAGAAAGCCAGGTATAAATTGGACAGAGATTTTAGGCCTGGTGAGAAGCACTTTTAGGTTTACATTTAGCCATATCTAGATGACATCTAAAACAAATCTAAAATGTTGAGCTTGTGACTGAATAGTAAGTAGTCATTACTCTATCAGCTCATCAGGACTCCTAAATGCTAAGCTCTGAACCATAGAACAGGAGAGTAATCTGAAACATATCTCATTTTAGACTCATATCTGAACCCTTATGATTTATTTAAACTTTTATATCTTAGAACATTTTTTAAGTGAGCTAACAAGCTAGCTATGGCCTTTCAGAAGGATCTGGTTGTCTGATGCTCCCATGCTGACAAAGTTAGAGCTAGCCTAGCCATCAGTACTGTCAGAGATCTGAGAAGGATAAACTATATCTGAGTACAAGAGGCATCCAATCCCATAAATTACAGGGATCACTCCCTACCCAGATCTCCATAGCATTGGAGGCACCAGTCAGAACAGCATCAATCTTCTTCCGCCATCAGGCCCATAAGGCAGAGCATTTTTCCTGTGGAATAGGAACACGGAAGACTGACCTTCAATTCCAGTGTCCTACTGCTTGTCCAGTCTGGGCTGGGTCCTGGCATTGGGGCATCTTGCCCTGTGGTCAGCATTGTCATAATCCAGGCAGAGACATTGTGGTGCCTCGTATGTAATCTTCTTCAGAGACCTTGGATCACTGCTAGGATCTGGAAGCCTGTCTGATATAATAAACTTTTAGATCAACATTTAATTGCCATATTCTGCAGATCTCTGAAGATGAGGGCAGTCCAGATGTCTGAATAGACAAACTTTGTTTTTAACTATTTGTTTCAAGCTCAACCCTGAAAACATATGCAAGCGACTGAATAAATGACTAAACTTATTCCTGTAATATTACATCAGTACTTATTTATCCTGACTATAATTAAAAAGAAACTTGATTACTCATGGCTGACTATTAAAAACAATGCTTTTAAGGTGAAGTTTCTTCTAGCATCAAATACAGGTTCAGTAAAGAAACCAAAACAAAATATCAATATAAGACATATATATGTATCAGCTTAACTAAATAACTTAAGTTTAGCAAATTAGCAAATACAAGGAGGCTAGACAACATTCTTAAGCCTGAATGTACCTTAGGTAAGGAGAAACATCTTTAAGTCATTGGTTTTTAACTATAAAAACTGTCTTTAAAAGATTAAGATCTTATAAATATACTTTAAGGGGGAGAAAACATAATCTTTTTGGTTCTTTTACTTAGAGGCTTGGATGATTTCTTTGACCCTACCTTTGGCAGCACATACATAGCCTGTCTGTTTTATTTTATTATGGCTGGTGTTTCCGGTGATCAACACCTGACGTTGGCAATTTTTAAAACTGCTAAGGTCTACCATTGTAACCAGACTTTTTTTGAAACTTTAGTCCTGCCATTTATTTACAGACCTCAGCTGTTTCCTAGGGTCCTTTTATGTCTTTAAGATCATTATCATTTTACATGGGTAAATCTTAAATTACAAAGTTTAGATGCCAGAGAAAAGTATATTTCTGTGTATAAAGGCATTGATGTGTAGCTTTGATATTCATCAAACATTTTATTTATTAAACATATGTTGTTATCTATTTAAATTTTTAGAAACTTACTGTTGAACACTTGGTAAAGACATAAATATTTAGATGTTACATATATATTTTTTGAAACAATAGTTACTTGCATACATACACACAGTTGGATCCAAGTTACATATATACATACATACAGTTAAAGCTTGCTTACATTTCCAAGTCACATACCTGTCCATATACACACATAAGCAGTTTGCAGAATCATTAGTCATTTTAAAGATGAAAACCAACCAGAATTAACTTTCAAATTCAGTATTTGCAGGTATAAGAAACCATAACAGTTTACTGACCTTTTATAACCTTTTATATCAAAGTCTTTCTTGTGATTTTTCTCAGTAATCTAGAAATCTAAATTTGTATCAGTACTGTACCTTAGACAAGAAACTGTAGGTTAACCTCATATAGGGAGTGACATTCCATTCTTGGAGCCAGATCCTGATCAGGTTTTAGCTCCAGGAAAGTTCTTGGGAGTCCCACCCAACAGCATGGGAGATGAAGAAGATGCACCTGGGGGCAAAAGATTGCTATTAATCTCAGATTTTTAAGTACAGGAGAGGGGCAGACTAAAAGTGACTCCATGCCCTGGCTGGGCCCACAGACCTGTCAGCTGTGACCCAGTTAGTTCTCCACCAGCCCCCACATTCTGACTCCTCAAGGCTCCAGCTGGCTACTGCCAGCTCTGCTCTGCTCCGTTGCTCACAGAGTCCAGAGCCATTTTGGAGGATTTTTTTTTCCTTCGCCGGTGGGCGGATCTGCATGAGGGGGTGATTCCATCATTAGTCTCCGGGGTCCACTGGAAGGACTGGGGTTTTTCATGCTTGATTTCCTTAAGAGGGTAAAGGGGGGGAACGGTCAGAGGGCAGCTGGGGCTGAAGGGACAAGGGGAGTAAGGGGAGTTTGAGAAGGGAGAGGGGGAGGTCTGGGTCCCAGCGTTGCTGGGGCAGGTGAAGCAGTGAGAAATGGCTTCACCCAGACAGGTGGATCTCTAGCTAAACTCTCCCAGACCAAAATATAAGGCACTTGATCTGGGTGTCCGTGTGGTCCTTGATCAAAGATCTGAGCCTTCACCTGTGAAATGATGTCAGTGTTAAAAGTCCCATCCCCTGGCTAGGAACAGAAGGTGATCTATTTTTTTTTCTTGACTTCCAGACAGGCGTTGTGAGCTCAAGTGAGCACATCTCTCCAGTTATCTAAAGTCAAACTTAGGGGGGTAGTTAGTTGTTGCCCCATGGAAAGGAAATTAGAGAGCAGTAAAGAGCAGAAACAGACAAAAACACAATCCACGCCATGGTTGATTTGGCTGCACAAGCAAACAAATGGGAGTGGACGCGAACAGCCTCACTCCCCCAAGGAAGGAGAGACTCTTCTCCTTCTTCAGATTGGAGGAGACCTCCAGAGTGGGGACCCGGGGACTCTTGAGCACGTCTACTCTCCCACACAAGTCCCAGACACAAGTCCTGCACACTTCTGCTGGCACCGAATACAAACGCCAAATCAACCAGACAAAAGACAAGACATAAAACATAGATCGAGCTAGTTTTTACCTCCAACTGGCAGAGTGGGGGTCCGGGGGGCACCCCATCTCGGTGAAACCTCCAATGTTGGACCCCAAATCTGGGGGTCTCGAGTGGGTGCCCCAAGAACCCAGACCAGTCCAGTTGATGCAAATGCAAGAGGATTTATTAAAGCTTCTATATAGAAGGGCAAACCCTGCTCCTAAGAGCAAGAGCCACATCTTACTGCAGCCCCATAAGGGTTTATAAAGGAAAAACCCACAAAACCCATAAGATTACAATTCCCATACAATTTCATTTCACAAGGTCATGGTCTAGGTATAGAGTGATCACAGAAGGGGTACAGTTATGTCAACAGGTATATTCTTCCTGAAACCTCAAGGTGGGGTATCAAGGCGGGAGTGGAGTTTACACACAGGTCACGGTGGTCCTTCCTGGAACACCTGCAACTATCCCAGTCACAGTTGAGCACATCTCTTAACAGAAATCTTTTTACATTGTTATATGGTTGCAGGGGAGATTGAACAATGGCTAAGTCAGGTTGCCCTTGGAACTAGATTTTGAGTTTCTCATTTCCTGGTGCTTGAAGTTTTCTTTTCCTGAGGCTTGGGGGTGTAAGCCTGAAGGGCTAGGGTCTTTCACTTCCTGAGCCTTCTTCCAGAAATGGATGTATGAACTCATAGGAAATTGTTAGACAGCACACTTGTAGCTGCAGGGATTCAGTCAATAGTCTGAGGTTCCCTGTTTCTTGAGAATAAGGGGGTCATGGTGAGGCTGGTGATTAGCTCTTTCTCCCTGGAAGGTGAATTATCCCACAAGAAGGAAGCCAGCTACAATAGGAGCCTGGCAGTGCATTTATGGTGAAGCAGGAATTGAGTGAACAGTAGGGCAACTCCTGGACGTTTTTGAGAATTGGGACCAAAAACCTATGTTCTTACAGTCACTGAAATGCTAGCATATTGGGGAGACTCTGGATATACAGACTGCAAGAGAGCATGGTTCAAAGCAGAAGGTGCAACTAGAGTCCTCCAAATGTCATAAACTTGACCCTGCACAACATATGAACACACTAGATCTGATTGTTCTCCAAGTAATGGACATTCTGTGGTCCTTTCTCTTCCAGATCAGCTTTTTTAGTGACAACTGTATGTGAGGTAAGACAAAGAATCAGGGAAAATATAGGACATGGGAAGAGACAGGAGCCCTTCATCCAGAAATTTGCTTGAATTATCTCTCTATTTGAGAGTCAATAATTCCAGTATAATTAACTATTGCCTAAGACCTTTCTCCTTTCCCATTTTTAAATTAACAGTTTAATAATTTCACTAGAAATGCCGCTTACAATAAAAGACATGTTGTAAATGCCTTCTCACTCATCTTTCTACATTAACAATCCATCCTTGTTATCCCATCCAAAGCACTTCCACCATACAATCAAACTTATAGGAGAGAAAATGTAGGCTGAGGAGATTGCTCAGTGGGTAAGGCACTTGCTATGTTTGAAGTACAAAGGTAGATACAGACACAAATCCTGGGGTCTTCTTGATCTTCTAGTGTGATATTTTATTTGTGCTGAAATATATTTTAATAAATAAAGTTTGCCTGGAGATCAGAGGTAATAGCCAGCCATTAACATAAAACTCAGCCAGTGGTAGCACATTCCTTTAATCTGATTACATGGTAAGCAGGGTCTCTGTATGTTCAAGGAAACAGCCAAGTGTGGTAACACATGCCTTTAATCCAGTACCAAACATAGAGACCTGGAGGTCTGTACAGACAGTGACAAGGAAATGAGGTAGTTGGGCTAGGAGCCAATGAGAGAACAGAACAGCAAAGCAATAAAAGCTTGGCTAGACAGGAATTAGCTTTCTTAGAAATCTATGGCAGTGTGGTGAGTTAAGGTTAGCTGGTGGCTCTCACTATTTCCCCGGTCTCTAAGGCTTTCATCCCTATATTTGGTTCTGTGTTTCTTATTTACTAAGACCATTTAGAAATTTGTCTACAATCTAGTCCTGCCTAAATGATAAAGTCCAGTTTCACTAAGAGACCCTTTCTTAAAAAAATCATAAGAGAAATAATGGAAGATACTGGGCGCTAATAGTCCGGCTTTTACACATGCACACACAAGTGAATATACAAAATATGTACCTGCATCCACATCCCCCACCCTCTATATGAGGCAGGGAGAGTACCTCTATCTCAGAGCTGTTATTGAAAATTTAGTGACATATAAACCAAGACAAGAGAAATGCATGTCTCTGCAAGCTGGCTTAAAATATCATTGAAGTTAACAAAAGGCCCTAAATGTTAATGAAGTGCTAAGAAGATGCAAATCAGCTGGGTATTTCATCACAGGTCAGTTGTTATCCCAGCGTGTGGGGAACAAGACTACTCAGTCTTCAATAAATGAAAGAGACTAGTAAAAGCAAAGCAAATTTTAGTAGGCTGTTGTGCAGAAAGGGACACCAGTATAAAGGAAAAGAAAGATGGCTGCCATAACAATGTGGCACAAGACAGTGGATTCATTTATTTATGTATTTATGTATTTGATTTTTTGAGGCAGAATTTCTCCATGTAACAGATCCAGCTGTCCTAGAACATACTTTGTAGACCAGGCTGCCCTTGAACTCACAGAGATCTGCCTGCCTCTACTTCCTAAGTGTTGGTATTAAAGGTGTTGGCCACCACTGCCTGACAAGACAGAGGTTTTTTAAGTCATGAGGAATTTTTTAATTTTTTTTAAACTTTTTAAGATCATGAGAAATTCTTTTTCTCTTTTTCCCATAGGCTTACACTTGACAGAGTCACAGTCTTTGTGTTTTCCTTGCATAATCCCATTACCAAATTCCCTCTCCTATTGGTTCAGGATGCCAATTTTATCTAATACATTTATTATTAGAACTTGAAAATGTCTCATTTTTGCTCCTGGGTCCAGTCACCTAGCAGAGTGCCTAAAACTTTTCAACACTCAGAATTCTGAAACCAGCATGTGTTAAACTCCCAACTGTGACAGAAAGAGACTAACTTCTCTGTGATGCATTAAGTGCACCTCAAACTGAAAACTCACCATAATGGTTCATTTCCCAGTTGATCAAGACACCACAAACTTCAGACACAGGACTAGGAATATTTGAGCTGAATTAACCTCAAACTCTTCTCCCTGAGATCTAGCTTTCACAGTACCAGAAGGTGCCTTGCAAGATGCCAAGAGAGGGAAACAACTAAGAGTCCTACATAGCTGCGATGCTTATGAATCACAACATAATCAGCATGGCAATATATTCCAAGGGTACACATGTCTTTGTGGTAACCAACAGCTGTCTAAGTGGACTCAAGTCCTGCTTCACAGGAAGGAAATAATGTCTAGTACTGGATTCCTAGGCATTTACCCATGGCTAGTGAGGTCATGAGTCTTCGAGGAGAACCTACTGTGGTCACTTCACTAGAGCAACACATTTCCTAACTGCTTTCTAAAACATATCCTTATACTCATAGATTAGTGTAGGTATCACCCCACATCAAAGAAGCTACTCTTTGCAACAAACTGAGATGATTATATAATCATATCTCAGATATGAATTGATTGTGAGGTGCCCAGTCCTAATGGAGACATCTACAACACAACTTCTGCTCTTCTGGCTCACAGAACCAAGAAATCTACTGTAAGATTGTGTCTCCTAGAAATGATTGGTAAGTTATTTCCACTAGAAACCACAACAGTATGGCTACCTAAACAAGATGTAAACCATGGTAAAATCAATAGACATATTAACATGAAAGGGGGCAATTTTGCAGAACCCCTCCCATAAATAAAAAAAAGTAGAGGTAATTAATGACTGGTGAGGAGGAATAATTAGTTTATTCCAGGGATTTGTTCCATAATTGGCTATTCAATGATTCAATGCAAAGTAGTCAACCCTGAAATGATACACACCCAAGCCACACTAAATGGACTCAGGTAGCTGTATTTATACATATATATATATATATATATATATATATATATATATATATATATATATAATAAAGTAAAAGAAACCATCAACTTGAGAGGGTGTGAAGTGTAAATTGGAGAAAAGATGTAATTAAATTTCAACTAAAATATAAAAATTATAAATAAAGAATTATTTGGAATCTCATTCATTCCCTGGAAAGGCTTCTACTTAACATTTAAGGTTTTGACTTAATCCTGAAGCAGAGGAAAGCCTCTGATAATATTTGATAATATTTTTTTTCAAGACAGGGTTTCTCTGTGTAGCCCTATCTATCCTGGAATTCACTCTGTAGAGCAGCCTGGTGTCAAATTCAGAGAACCAACTGCCTCTGCCTCCTGAGTGCTGGGATTAAAGGTGTGTGCCACCACCCACCCAGATTTTTTTAATGTGCATTGATAATATCATCTTTGTTTGAATATAAGACATTCTTAATTTCACATTGTGACACTTGAACAAGAGAGTTTTTATCTATAATCTGGTGATAGGTTTTGTCTCATCCAAAAATCACTATTAAAGTTATAACATACCCTTTGGTTGATGGGAGCCAAAGTTGGCTCCTGTGCTCAGAACTTGTGGTGATTTGAATAAGAAGGGCCCCCATTGGCTTATATATTTGACGCTTAGTCATCAGGGAGTAGACTCCTTGAGAAGGATTAGGATGTGTGGCTTTTTTGGAGTAAGTGTGACCTTGTTGGAGGAAGTGTGTCACTGGTGGTGGGCTTTGAGGTTTCAAAAGCCTAAGCCAGGCCCAGTGTCTTACTCTCTCTTCCTGCTGCCTGTGATCCAGATGAAGAACTCTCAGCTACTTCTTCAGCACCACATCTGCCTGCATACCACCATGTTCCCCACCATGATGAAAATAGATAATGATAAATAAACCTCTGAAACAGTAAGCAAGACCCAAATAAATGCTTTCTCTTATAAGAATTGCCTTGGTCGTGGTGTCTCTTCACAGTAATGGAACACTCACTAAGACAGAGCCTTTACCACAGAGACATATCATTTCATAAGAATGCTTGGATCCTTTTACTGTATCGTTTTTACTTCCTCAATATGCTTCTAACTGTCACATTTCCATGATAATTTTTAATAATACTTTTTAACACAAAACTTTTATTGTTTACTTACTATTATAAGACCAGGACATAAGGAAAAAAGAACAAAAGAATAAAATGTCATGAACCTATAACTTCAGAGAATTCTCTGAATAATGCTTAGAATATTTCTTTATCATTTTTAGGAAAAATTATAAAAGAAATATTTAATGGTAGTCTTTGTTGTGTTTATATACAAATGTACTTCTCTGTCAATACCTTTGCTTTAAACCGTATATTCAACAGTCAAACACCATTCTACAGTATGCATAAGTTGTATTATTTTCTATGGAGTTCCAGAGCTTAAAGGACTAAATAGTATTGCACCTTTGTGCTTTATTTAATTGTGTACTCTGGATGTACTTAAAAGTCATGACTCTTGTCCTACTGAAACCTACTTATATATCTAATTCCTCATACCTGTTCTTGGTAAGTACATTGTTTTTTGTCACACATTCTGTTAGAACAACATGAAAAGAGACTAAAACAGGTAGAGGGTGTCTTCTGAATCCATGAAAATAAACTAAAATCGTACAACAGCACAGATCTATGAATAAAGTACACCTTCTCATGCAACACTCTGAAAGAGCAAACTTTACTGAACACAATTCCTGTGCACAGAGCACATTACAAGTGAACAAAGATGTCAATTTCCATTAACTGCATCATAAACAGATTTATATATCATTGTGTATTTAGAAACAATGATATTCTTACATCCACTACATAATATTATCAAGATCAAATAGTGCTCCGACCGATTCTGCTATTCATCTCTTGGGTGTTCAAATACAAACTAAAACATTATATGGGCACATCCAAAAATTACTGTTAGACCCTTAGCAAAACTATTGCCTCAAAAGAAAGAAATCTCTGGTTCCAAGACATAATGGTAAAAGTTGACCTGAAAATAATTGTGTTAGTTTTTACTAATGTAACCACAACCCCCGTGTTAACAACATGCACACAGATAATCTTCAAGCTCAACTTGTAGTTGTATCCTTCCAGACAGGGAAATGAATGAAAAAAAACTGGGCCTGTAGAGACAGCTCAGCAATAAGAGCACTGACTTCTCTTCCAAAGTACCTGAGTTTGAATCCAGTACCCACATGGCTGCTCAAAACCATCTGTTACTCCTATTCCCGGGATCCAACTCCAACTTCTGGCCTCTTGGGCACCAGGCATGAATACTGTGCACAGACATACATACAGTCAAAACATCTATACACATAAAATATTTTTCAAAAGAGATCAAAACCATATTTTAGCCTAGAGATGCCTCCCAAGTCTATCAAGAAGCCAAGAAAGGGGAGACTAGGAAAGGGTGCAGGAAGGCCATTTCTTTAAGTGTATGGCTGTCAGGGTCATAAGCATTTTGTTGAACACTGGTCATCCTTCAAGAAGAATTCATTTTATCATCAAATCTAAGCCCTAAATGGGGCTCAAGTTTTCAAGCTAGAACAAAAAACTATCTCATAACAATTAAATATTCCTTCATGCAAGGCTGAGCCCATTGATTTAGAATCTAACTATAGAACTGTGCATCTCATGCAGAAAAAAATTCCCCACAGCCAGAGTAGGTCTCTCACTGTCCCTTGTCACTTGCTCCACAAATGGCCACAGAACTCACAGACATAGGCACACCTGTCCACTATCACAGGATGCAAAAGAGTGGGCATAGCAAGCTTCCCACTTATGAAACTCATGGTTACTCTTGTTTTAACAGGAGAAGCATGTGAGAAAGCAGCCTGAGTTAATGCTATCTAAATGCCTCTTTCCCCATACCATGCTTTAAGGGCAGCTAACAAAGTCAACAACTTGACGCAATTGAGCAACTGTTAGTTGCCTTTTCCAAGACTACATCCACCTATCACTCCACTTGATTCTTCAGCTTTTGCAGTGAATGTCATTTTTGTAAATTGTTTCCTTAAATGGCATGCTTATTTTTTGAAAGCATGTCTGAAGGTTTAGAGTAGTGGTTCTCAACCTTCCTAATACTGCGACCCTTTAATACAGTTCCTCATGTTGTGGTGAACCTCAACAATATGATTTTTTCATTGCTTCTTCATAACTGATATCTGATACTTCATAACTGATATCTGATATTCAGGATGTCTAATATGTGACCGCTGTTAGTTAAGACTCACAGGTTAAGAACTACTGGTTTATATGGACACATCGTAAATTCTCTTAGGTTTGAGTTGAGTCTAAATCACCAAAGCAGATAAAATATATTTAAGTTTCTCTGCAGAAATTTACTGATTTCAAACTTAGTTAAATGGAGATAGACCATTTAGTAATGGCCCAAGGAAAAAAATATAAAAATAATAATTTCCATTGAGTCTGAACTAGAGAAGTTTCTTGATTTAAGAACTTCAATTCAGAATTGAAATCATACATGTATAAGACCTGGATTAAAAAACGATAAATAACCAAATGGGAGGAAGGCTGAGGAGATGGCTCAGCAGATGAAGGCACTTGCTGCCAGGTCTGACAACCTGAGTTTGAGCCTGGGACCCACATGGTGATGGTGTTCCCATAGTCTGGACCCTGAAAGACCAGCAAGTGACCAGATCCAATACAAAAGCAAATAGTCTTTTATTGCAAGTTAATTTGGTCCTCACTCTCCATCTTTCAGAGCAGTAGAGCAGGGGACACCCTGAATAGCAATGGAGCAGGGTATTTATAGGGAGTAAAGCAAGGGGGTATTGAGGGTCTATGGGATGCATAGGAACAAACTCAGGATTGGTGTACCTCCCAGCCAGAGGTGCTGACCTTGGCTTAATTGGTCAGTTGCAGCCACAGGAAAGTTATTATCTCTTACAGGGTTTGCTGTGGTTACTACATTTTATCGTTAACATGAGTCTGCTAGTTCTAATTTTTAATTAGTTTCTTTTACCATATGGGGACATATGATGGGGTTTCTTTAGTAACTAGAACTAGGCCCAAGGTCAGTGGCTTAAAGGCACATCTTGCTGAGCCAGGGGCCTACATCTTGCTGGGTCTTCTCTGCAGTCTGTCATGGCTGCAGAATGGCCAAAGCAGGGTCTGGGCAAGGGCCTGGGCTCCTCATTCCCCCCTCTAGATGTTACTTAAGAGAACCCAATCATGGGTTCTCTCTGAGGGTCCCTTAGAGAAGGTACTGAGACCTCAGCACCATCACCTATACTGTATTTATCTGTTCCTTAACAAAGGAAACTAATTTGTTCAGGATATAGGGACCAATGGTGAGAAATAGTAACTACATCAGTATAGGACCCAGCAAGGTGGAAATCAGATTTTCAATCATGAGAATGAGTTGAACAGTGACCACCAGCTCTGTGTTTGTTCTTGTTCCCATTTACATTTTTGCCAACCCCTCTTTGACCTTTGCCAAAGACTCTTTATCACCTCATATGGTCAACATAGAAACAATGTTCTTCTCCAAGAGCTGCATGTAGCCCCTCTTGCTGTAAGAATATGAGGTCCATCACACATTTGTTTTGTAACACCACTTCAGCAACAGAAGACAGCAAGGCTTGTAGGTCAGCAAGAAAGTTTTCAAGCATTTCTATGTCTATGTTGATGGCAGCTCGTGGGTCATTGTAATATTTCTCTTGTACCACTAAAGATGATATCCCAGACCCTGCAGCTGCTAGTCCCAAGCTTAGGAGGTCACCTAACATAAAGGCTGTCATGGGCTCTCAGTTTAGTCAAGCCTGGTTCCACTCTACCCTTTGGCATATGTCTTTTTCTTGATGATAGATTATTTTTGGAACCAAACATATCAATATGCAAAAGTCTTTTGTCTGACTCAATACCTGCCAATGGACACAGGGGGCCAACCTGCAGGAGCATGCCCACCACCATCCTCCAGGAGAAGGAGATATCTGTGGGAAGCTCTGAATTGACTAATTATATAGTGGCTAGTTAGAGGCAGCCACAGTTCCTAGGCAGAGTCCCATTTCCACAAGAGACTGTGGAGTGAGCCTGCCCTCTCCTTTCTTCTGTCAACAGCACTGAGAAGGTTGGACAGATTCAGCATCATTTCCCATGGTAGCTATTGCCTCATAGTAAGGGGTCTTAGTGTCAAGGCATAGCCAACAGGAATGGGTGATGTTTGGTTTAGAAGCATTTAGGACTTGGTAGGGCCTCTAGCAGCTTTAAGAGAGGTCTGGCTCTGGTAAGGTCTGAGCAGACAGCATAGTGGGGAGGTGAGGTGCCCTGAAGGGTGTAACAATCGATAGGGGAGCTGGGATGGCATGGGACCAGTCAGTGTGTTCACTCTGGGACAGGGGCCAGTTCAGGTGGGGCCAGCACTCTGTTCGGCCCTATCTTTTGGGGACCCTGCCCTCCTGGGGTGGGGTAGGGATTAAGGCTATCAACTGAAGAGTGAATAGAGCCCCTGAATCATATCCAGACTCACATAGTCTAATGCCCCATATTTTACAGATATTCCAGTCTTTTGCCTTTTTACCTTGTTTTCTGAAGGTTATCTTTACAGAAGTGTGGGACAGGTCCTGGGAAAATTATGTCACAATGGTATCAGATTTAGGATCAGTGGGGACACTATTAGGTTTTTGGTGGCGTGAGATGAGATCTGTTGTGACCGGGAGCTTCTACCACATGTGTTCAGTGGACTCACAACTCCAAACCAGGACATGGGAGTGTGGATCCAGTTGGCAGTTCCATCAACCTTGATGGCAGTGGGTGTGATCAGAATCACAATATAGGGTACCTTCCAGTGAGGCTCTAGGGTTCTGTGCTGATGTCTGCAGACATAGACCCAATCTCTGGGCTGGAACTAGTGCAAAGTGGGGGGAGGGGCTTTTTCACCCATCTTTTGCAATCAAGGCCAGATATCTTTGAATACTGAAGCTGCTGCATTTAGGGAGGCAAACAAGTTAGCATCATTGAACTCAGTAATCAGTTTTGACCACAAATTGGCAACTATGAGAGAGAGTCTACCAAACAGGATCTCAAATGATGTGAGTCCAAGTGTATACAGAGAGTTTTGCACTTGATACAGAGCAAAAGGAAGGAGAGACACTCAATCTCAGCCAGTCTCCATGATTAATTTGGTAAGGGTTTCTTTTAGCATCTGATTCATATGCTCTACTTGTCCAGAACTCTGTAGCCTATAAGCACAATGTAATTTACAAACCACCCTCAAAACCTTAGCTAAGCTTTGAGTTACCTAGGCAGCAAATGTGGGTCCCTTATCTGAGTCTAGCAATTCAGGCATTCCATACATGAGGATAATGTCATCTAGTAGCTTTTTGACCACCATGTGGGCCTTCATGTGCTTGGCAGGAAAGACTTCTACCTATTTTGGAAAAGTATCTATAAAAACTAATAGAAATTTATAGCCATATTTTCCAGGCTTTACTTCAGTAAAGCCAGTCTCTCAATGAGACCCTGGGTGGTCCCCTCTCAGCCACACTCCATGCTGCCTCTGGTGGACTTGGGGTTAGTTAGCCAGCAGGTCAGCCATTTAGAGGATATCTGTTCCACCTTGAGATGAGATTGTCTGCCAGGTACCCAACCCATGATCTGCCAGTGCATTCACTTAGATTTTATGCGGGCTTCACAGACAGAACTCCAACAGCTAGAATCAGCCAGACACAAAAACCTGAAACTGAAAGGAGAGCTTGCCTGTGCAAATTAGAAAGTTACCTGATAGTAGGCACTGTAAGACTGAATGGCAGGTGGTCGTAGTAGGTTTGGGGAATTTCAGTGGAACTTCCAAAATGTTGTGCCCAGAGACCAAAATCCTAAAGACCACCAAGTGGCCAGATCTGATGCAAAAGCAAAGAATTTTTTATTGCAAGTTAACTCGGCCTCTCCCTCTGTCTGTCACAGCAGTGGAGCAGGAGAGAACCCGAGTAGCAATGGGGCAGGGTATTTATAGGTAAAGCAAGGGGATCTGGGGGTCTATGGGATGCATAGGAACAGACTCTGAGTTGGTGTAACTCCCAGTCAGTGATGCTGTCCTTGGCTTAATTGGTCAGTTGCAGCTGCAGGGAAGTTATTGTTCTCTTATAGCAGTTGCTGTGGTTACTCCATTTTATCTTTATCATGATCCTGCTATTTGTAATTTTTATTTTTTTTATCATGTGGGGACATCTGGTGAGGCAATTTTAGCAAGTAGAGCTAGGCCCAAGGTCAGTGACTCAAGGGCACATCTTGCTGAGCCAAGGGCCTACACCCTGCTAGGTCTTTTTCCATAGCCTATCATGTTTGCAGAATGGGCCAGGGTTCGAGGCAAGGGCCTGGGTACCTCAGGTGAAAGTCTTGAACTGCTTCCTTCAGCTTGTCTTCTGACCTCCAAACACACAGTGGCATGTTTACCCACAGACAGTCACAAACATACACAACTAAGGAGAACTTAGAATGCTGTATCAGACTTCTTTCAAATGTACAAAAGAATGTAGCATCTTGCATGTATTTAAAAGATATGCTACTTTGATTTAGCATTCACTCCATTGTAATTCCAGTACTTGGGAAAGATAGGTAGAAGTATCGGAGTTCCAGGTTATCCTGTCTCCACACCAAATTCAAGGTCTACATAGTTGGAGGCCAGCTGGGTCTACATGAACCAAAAAAAAAAAAAAACCCAAATCCAAATAACAGCAAACCAGAAACCAATATAACAACAAATTATCTTTCTCTAGGTGCAGTTATAATTTAATGTGCTGTGTATAATTTCACCTTTGCTTTCCACATGGGTTCACAACACTCATCCATCTGCTTGTGCCATACAGCATGGTCAATTGTCCTGATCATGATAACCAGAATTCCACCCTCAGAACTCTACTATGCAAATCTAACATAAGACCTGGGTTATGGGAATTCTTCTGAGGCTGTCAACATACAGTGTGCCTGGGCTGGAATCTCTGGCTGACTGGATAGAGCATTTTTCTCCTCCTGGCTTTTGAATGCCATTTATGTACTTGCTAAACTATCTTTTTCTCCCACCAGTCTCAGCCACCCCTTGGAAACTGGCTGTAGGAGTCACCTTTGCCCAGAGCCCCCAAGCTTGATTCATCCCACACCCATAGTGTGATTATGGAGTGTGAACATAGAGTGAATACTCACCTTCTGAATATCTGGGAACCCTCGTACAGGCTCTGTCCATCCCTGCAAGGCCTGCAAAGTTGCTTGTCTTCAGAGTTTGTGTCAGGGGTGCCCACACTCCCATGTGGCCAGAGACAAGTCAAAGAACACAGGGCACAAGAGTGGCCCCAACTCTGCTTATGGTTTAGGCACTGTGAGGACGCTACAGGGCATGTCCTGGGTCAGTTTTCTCCTATCCTGCTAGAAAATACAAAGCACAGGTCTTGGTGTCTTGCCCCAACATTCAATAGTCATACGGGCCTCTGGCCTGGGCAGTACAGAGATTGAAGTTTGGATACTTTGTAGCTATACCTTTCAGCCCAGGGGCACCGGTTGTGAAAACCACAAAAGTAGGCACACGGGGGTGGGTGGAAGGTGGGAGGTGGGATGTGGGGGTGGGAAGTGCATGTCAGCCAGGAGTTGGCGGAAGGGCACACAGTGTGAGGGGGTTGTGAGACGGCACCTCGGGTGTGTGTGTGGGTGGTGGTGTCCGGAAATCCAGGTGGGCTGTGGGGCTGAGCACGGCGCCTTCCTGTCTCCACTTCCGGTGTTTGGAGTCCAGCATTGGTCAGCCTCTTCCTGAAAAAGAAGTGTTTTGAAAAGGTACCCGGCACCGTGTTGCTGGCCCTGTGGTTCCAGCCTGGGTGGGGGATTCAGAGAGCCTTTTCCTTCCTCGGATAAGGGTCTCATCAGGAATGGACCTTGGCTCCAGCCAGCAGGGAGTTAGAGTACTGGACAAAATGGGAGTCCTAAGATAGCTTTCTTCCTCGTCTATGAGAGCCTTGAACCTTCTGTTGGGAGCTGTTGAAGCACAGGATGAAGACCCCAGTGTGCACAGGAACCAATTGCAGGGAGGTTCTTGGTAGCAGGCCCAGTAGGCTACTGCAAGGCACAGCCAGTACTCATTCTCACTTGTTCCCCGTGTTCCACAGAAATGGGATCTCTGTGATTAGGTTTTATGCCTGAAAAATATATCATCAACATGCTGTGCCAACGCCCTACGTGGGGGGGCTCTTAGAGCCTGTGAATTCACTGACAAATCATTGTATTTTCTCCTTTGGTGGGTTCCTTCTGTTTTCAAATGCTCCAGGATTCAACATTTCATCCTGGAAGTCTGTGCCCTTTGCTCTGTGAAAGGAGCAACTGCCTGTGGTTAGATGAGTGCCTTGTTAACCCATGTGGCAGATGCCAGCCAGGGTCTCTGGAAAACTCTGGCGCCACAGGAAAGAGCAAAAAGAAACTTGATCATAGCTTATATCAGAGCCTGGAGCATAGTAAGGAAAAAGAGATGCAAGGATCAGTCCAGGGAGAAGGGTCAAGGCTCCGAAAGGTGAGATTGGATGGTTGCAGAGTGCCCTGTTCAATGGTCTGTGCACAGCTGCCTTCCTTAGGGACACAGTTATTTGGGTGAATTAGAAGAAGGATGTATGAGACCACCCTAGTTTTTCTCAGGTGTGTTATTCTACCGTGGAAGTGATGTAGCCTCATAACACCTGCCTCCTGGAATTGTTCCCAAGAATCGCGGATGGAACACAGTTGATATCGGTGTTATTCTGAACGTTCTGTGTTGACAGAGTTGCTCCTGCAGGATGGAGAATTTCCTGAGGCTGCTGAGGGAGCATGGGGACAGCCACTCTCCTCCACAAGAGCTGGTGACTCTCGCAGGCAAGCTGTGTCGGGACTTCCAACACAACCCTGTTCAGGTGTTATCTTTGGTGGAAGCCATTCTGGACAGCCAACATCGTTGGCATCTGCTGGAAAATGCAGATGTGGCACTGGTGTGCACCCAGGTCCTGATCCAGCAGGAGCAGCAGTTTTCAGCCCTCCAGATTCTAGAGGTATGATAGAGAGTAGTGGGGACACAGCAGCCTCCACCATCCCCAAAGTGTCATAAGCTCAGGCAGAGTGGCCCGCTCCCATTTGACCAAGATATTCCTTGGTGACCTTGACAAATACCTTTTACAAAATCCTTATTGGATGGTGATCCTATGCCAGGTGGTGAGCAAATGTGTTGATGTAATGCTGTGTAGCACCTTTGACATAGACCCCTAGATATCTGACCTGAAGCTTTGATAAAATGGTGCATAGCGTAATCTCAGCACTCAGGAGGCCGAGGAAAGGCAATGGCGAGTTATGGACCAGCCTGTGTCAAAATGATAACACAAAACCATCCGGAAAAAAATGAGATCAACAGACAGGGAGTGCATGGTTGTAACTGAGGTGACTAATCAGTAACAATTAGTGGCATTGGTGATTAGAAACCCTGGAGTGGGACTAGGAACTCATTTAGGGAGTTATTGCCCAGAGCCAGGTAAAGAGAACAGCACATAGTGAAACTGCTATATTTGCTCTCTGTACTTGTATGATTCATTGGATGACTGGGTTTACTTATTTATTTGGAGGGCTGAAGGGTTTAAGATCAGAAACCAGACCTTAGATCTGTTTGTTGTTGGCATAAATGTCTACCATGGCCTGTGAGGTAACTGGCTGGCCCAGGGTCACACTTCCTCAGGGACTAGTAGGATTTGGAGGGCTTGTATGTTTGGCTAACGTTAGTTGTTTGTTGACCAGTGGGTTCGAGTATAGATGACTGCCTTTCCCATAGGTTGGGTTGGTGTGGATGACAGATTTCCACACACTCCAGGGCCTATAGGGGTGACTGGTTTCAGCAGGCTTTCCCCACAGGGGTGTCGGGTGCCAGGAGGCAGTAAGGAGCTGGTACAACTCTGGAATGACATTCACTACCACCTAACCATGAGGAAGCTGGGTGTCACCATGCTGAGCCCAGTGCAGAAGTTTCGCTGCAGGAAGAGGTACTTGCTAATTCTCCTCTGTTGTGGATCCTTGGGTCTTCCAGGGGCCAGATGTGTCATCCAAAACCTAAGAGAGCTGAGGAAACAAGGATAGGAAGTCACCTTAGCAGTATTTATTGAAATGTAATGAACATCATGACTGCAACCCCTGTGTGCCCATCACCAAGCCTGACAGCGCAGTGCTGTGGTGGCTGGAAGTGGATTGCTGTGTGCACCTTGACATCCTGACTGTTTGTACTTCCCATCATCACTAGACAAGAAGCCTGTAGATGAGAATAGTGAGTGTGAAGGGAAACTGAGTTTTGCTCAACTGTTTCTCAGATCATCTGTTCCTCACATCTAGGTGCCAGGCTAGACATGGGGCAGGGGGCTGCAGGATGAGAAGGTTATCGATAATTAGTTTCATCTTTATTATTTATGGAGGAGAAATCTTACATGAAATAGTCACGTCCCATGCCTGAGGAGTTTCATGGGAGATACAAGGTCAGGGATCCCTAGACACTGAGATTGTGGAGCTTTTATTCTACATCTGGGGCCTCTCAGTGGAGAAGGAGGGCTGCAGGCTTTCCTTTGCTGCTCCAAGTAATCCGGGCTTTCTGAGTCACGGGGTCCACTCACTGCACTGTAGGAAGAACAGAGTTTTTTGGGTTTTGTTTTTTTGTTTTATTTTATTGTTAATCAGCATCTAAAAAATATTGACAGTATGAGATAAGTCCTTGGAAGCTCAGTAGGCAATCAGTCATTGGAGACAGACAATCAACCTCAGGAGCATGTGGGCAGTGACCAGAACATGGATATGCTGCGAATATGCTGGTCAGCACTGCAGTGTCTTGGAGATCAGCTATGGTCCAGAGCTGAAGTATAAAAAGGAGGTGCTCTCTGTTGATTAGGAACTGCCCAGAGCAGGGTAGTTCGTTCTGGATGTGTTTGGCCTGGTGGAGGCTCTGGAGTCCTAGGTGGATTGCATTTGGGATGTGTTAGATGAGATGCTCTTGGGCTGTGCACACATGCCATACATCTGGATATCATCTGTTCCACAGATAGGTGACCTTTATACATGCCCTATGTCCTTTATGAAGAAATTCAAAGAAAGATCAGGAAAATCAGCCTAGACATAAGAGAAAGAAAGCTACAGGGTCCCCTCAGTGACTCAGAAATCCCCATGCAGTGCAGAGAGAGGAAGGAAGAAATGATGATCCTCCTGCACAGTGCAAGGGCTTATGCACACAGAGCATAAAAGGGGAAGTGTGGTGGGAGGATGAGAATGGAGGATACAAGGGGCTAGGAAGCTGAGTTCAGGGAATAGTGAGAGAGGGCCAAGGGGATGCCAGCATCAGTATATGGAAGATTGGGGCAATAATCTTTCTTATTCTCTGAGAAGTTATGCTATGAAAGAGAGGCGTATAGACAGATTCATGTATAAGGTGAGAGATTCCCAGCTTTAAGAGCTCATAGGGATGACCCTGAAGAAGAAATGCTGGAAGAAATTTGTTAAACCTGCTGTAAACAGGGGAGTACAGGGAGTCAGTGTTCCTGCTAAGCTGAGCTCTGGGGTATCCTGTTCTCACTGGAGGACTGCAAAGTGTGGTAGACAACCAAGTGGCCTCCCAGAAAGTAGGAATTAGGCATTTTGAGGTGACTTGAAATGGGAGGCAGGGGTGGACTGGAGAATGCATCTCAGAACCCCTTCCCTGTGGAGTGCCAGGACCTGAGAAGGGAGCAAGTGGAGGTTACGTTGTAATTCCTCCTGGCCCTCCTTATCCAGGAACCCCCCACCTCCTACCCTCTGCCCTGCGGGCCCTAAGAGCCGGAACTTCCTCCCAGAGATCCGCTGCCATCTGCAGAACTTTGCCACAGGTGTGAGCACTTATCCCAAGAAGGCCCAGTTGGTAAGGACAACAGCCTACTCCAAGTGGCTTCTCTGCCACACTCCAGAAGCCTTCCTTCGTCCAATAACTAAGTCTCCTCACCTCCTCCTGAGTACCTCTCTTCTCTTCCCAGGCAGCTTTTCCTACTTCCCTCCAGCCGACTTCCCTTCCGTCTTCCCCGAGGGCCTCTTGTCCTTCTCCTAGGCAGGTCCTTCTTCTTTCAGGCGGCCCCCTCCACTATGTAGCTCCTTCAGCTATCTTTGGTTCCTTCTCCTCAGCTCAGTGGGATCCCCAGCCCTCTCCCAGGGTGCTGGTGGACTCCACCTTTTCCTGACCTCTTTTTTGCCAAGTTTGGTTTTCTCATGGGGGGTGTGCCTACTTCTCACCCTGGTTAATTCGCAGATGCTCCCCAATCTTGTGCTCTGTGCCCCCAAGTGATGGTGACAACGGGGCAAGGAAGAGGGCTCCTGGTTGAGAGCAGTGCAGGCACTGATTCATGGTAGCATCAATCTAGTCCTTTTCCTGTCTTAGGGTCTTGGGTCTTAGAGCTTCAGCTGACCTAGAAAGGAGTGGGTGCAGGAGGTGGAGCATGTATGTATTGTTCTCTATCTACTTCTTCAGCATGTGCTAAGTAGACAATATGATTCCAGTGTACCAGTTCACTGATGACCATCTCTGCCACCATTCCCGGGGTCAGGCTAGGCTGAGCTTCCTTAGTGAATATGAGCTGTCCCAGTCACCTCTGTGCACCCTTGTAACTCAAAGATGATTGTCTTATTTGGGGGTCAGAAGGAACTGGCTTTGGAGACTGGCTTGACTCCTGAGCAAGTGTACAACTGGTTTGCCAATTATCGGCGACGTCAGAAGGCTTGTGCCCTGCACATTGAAAATCAGGAGGCCACATCAGAAGTCTCCAGTGCAAGTAAGAGTGGTCCTGAAGCACTGCCACTTTCAGAACACCATCATGAGTCTGAAACTGTGTCTCAGTGGTCAGGTGAGCAGCCCAAGGGCTTCTTGGGGGCTGATTTTTACAAGATCTAGCTGACTTGGGATTGACCATGGCATGACTGTGTGTGTCTGAAGGTGGGGATTGACATAGTGAGGGGGGGGACAATGAGTAGATCTGAGAAGTGAATCAATCTCCAGGTTTGGAATTGTTGGTTTGTACTGAAGTCAGACCAAGGGACAAGCTACTGTGGAGCTGCTCTCAGCTGGGAAGGAGGCTAAGACCCACTGTACCCCTCTCTCTGCTCTACTTTTAGCTGGATATGAAGGAAGTGGGACTCTACAGTCCCCAGAGACCACCCAAGAATCACATGGATTGCAGTCCTTGGCTGTGAACTCTTCTGAAGACAACACAACCTCACAATCATGGCTTTCAGGTAGTGCCATCAACTCAGTCCATGGGACATGATTCCTCTTTGGTCCTATTCTTCTTTGGGTGGAGAGAAGAGTATAATTTAACCTTAACCCCAGTCCTTTGTGTGCTGGGCCTTGACATTGTGGACTGATTTTGTATTCTTTTTTTTCTGACTATTTGGTCAGGTTTTTATTTCATGGAGAGAGCAGCAGCTGGTATGTTTCTCACTGCCTGATCCTCTCCATGCACTTTGCTCCCTGTGGCAAGGCACAAACCTTCTGCATATATCCGAGCATTGATCAGTCATGGGAGCAGTGCCAGGCTGGACACTGGCCAGGTGTGTGCCTAGGTGATGGTTCATGTGACCTCTCTTCTATGAAATAGGGATGTGATAGGGCCTGCCACACAGGCTGTCACAGAGATTGAGGGGATATTGAACAAAAGCTCTGTTCATGTTTGAGGCACATTAGCACTGATGGAATTTTCATTAGATTATTGTCAGCTTCTGCCTGATGTTCCTTTTTTTTAGTTTTTTTTTTTTGAGACAGGGTTTCTCTGTGTAGCTTTGCACCTTTCCTGGATTTCCTGGAACTCGCTTTGGAGACCAGGCTGGCCTCGAACTCACAGAGATCCGCTTGCCTCTGCCTCCCGAGTGCTGGGATTAAAGGTGTGCACCACCACTGCCCGGCTTGTTCCTCTAATACTAACCATCATTTATTCACTTAATATTAAGGTCTTGTCACTCATTTTCTGTTTTGGGGTTCCATGCAATAGACTTTATAAGTGTCTGTGACTGAGCATGTCAGAGCCCAGACTTGGCAGCCACAGGGGTGAGCAGGCAGGGTTATTAGCGATGTGCCAAGTTCCACAGCTTTGTCTGCCACATTCCACATTTCCAACATTAGATGGCATCACCTCCCAACTCCTCCCTCCCAGCCCTGGTCTCTACCCACTAAAGGCACATTGTTTGGTCATGTTCCCCAGGTCACTCTGTGGATGTGAGGGGTACCAGGAGGAGCTAAGTTACCATCCTGTCAACCTCACGTCCATATGTCCTGCCCCTGGCCTCTGTTCCCTGGCTGCTAGCAGCAACATGCTTGATTCCTCTATGGCCACCCCTGAGTCAAGGATGATGTCCCTTGCACTGTCATCTTCCAAGGAAGTTTTTCTCGACATGGGGCAAATGGACCATAAAAACCAGCTGGATTCTGGGATGGATCCTGAAGATGCCCCCATGGCCATGGCCTTTGCTACCCTTAGCAATCCCAGCCATACAGGTGGGTCCACCTTGCACAAAAATGAGATTCTGGTCTGGCCCCCACAACTACTCATGTCCTCAGGTCCTTAGGCTCTGTGTTGGGGAGGAAGTGTGGATATGGCCACCGTCTGCTTGACTCTTTAATGTTCAGTAAAACCCAGAACTACTGGAGCAGGAACAGACTCTTCCCACAAATTATCCAGATTATTTCTCATTTATGTCTTTGAGTAAAAAAATGAATGAAAAACAAGACAATTAGGAAAAAGTTAAACTGGGAGACAGTAGTTATGTCCATATGTCAAACTGTCCCCACCCCCCAAACTGTCCTTTCTAATGCGTGAGTACCTGCCTCTTTCTGTCCTGCACATCACTCTAGGGTAGAAATGTCAGTAGTTTGATTTTCAGTTATTACTGTAGTTGTAAGTGCCTTTAAATTGCATTTTTGTGTGTATAACACAACAGAGTTATGCAACTTTCCATCTTGCAAGGCCGTGTTGACTTGCCTTGTGTTTCTTAGCATTCCTTGAACATAATGCATCCTTTTTTCTTGCAGCTTCTAATTGCCTCTTTAAAAAATACATTTTTTTAAAAAATGTACTTCCTCTAGCAAGCCCCTGTCACCTAAAGGTTCCATACGACCCCCCACCCCCACCCCCCACCCCCCGCAAAGCACCACCAAAAGTGGACTAAGTTTTCAAATACCTGAGCTATGGGACACAGTTCTCATCCAAAGCATCACAAGCTCTATATTTTAAAAGTATCTCTCTTTCTCTGTCTCTATCTGTTATTTTACATACCAACCACAGTTTCCCCTCCCTCCTATCTTCCTGTTCCCTTCCTCCACTTTCTGTATACCCTCCTCATTCACTCTTCCTCCATCTCCATTCAGAAAGGGGAAGGCCTCCCCCATGGGCATCATCAGCATGGCATATCAAGTTGAGGCAGGACCAAGCTTCTCCCCCCTGCATCAAGGCTGAGCAATGCATCCCACCATAAGTTCCCAAAACCCAGCTTATGCACGAGGGGCAGGTCCTGATCCCACTGCTAGGGGCCCCACAGACAGACCAAGCTACAGAACTGTCACCCGCATGCAGAGGGCCTAGGTCAGTCCCATGGAGGCTCCCTAGCTGCTGGTCCAGAGTCTGAGCTCCCACTAGCTCAGGTCAGCTATCTCTTTGGGTTTCTCCATCATGATGTTGACCCCACTTGCTTGTACAATCCCTCCTTCCTCTCTTCTCTCCATTTGACACTCACTGCATACACCAAGCTTGTTGCCTGGCCTGAGAGCTTCCAGGGAGTCTCTTACTTCCACTTCCAATCTAGTTGTCAAGCAGGAGGCTAGAGCAAGTTTTACCCCAGGCCCCTGTTTCTGGTCTGGGGTCAAGCTATGTTAGTGTTGGCTGTACTACTGCATGGACTAAAGGCAGTGTGGAGTCTTCCTTTCAGGCTTCTCTCCTACCTGTATATCCACCCAGAGATAACCCAATTATCTTTTCTTCTAAGAGTTAAAGGTCTTCCAAAAAGTCACTCTGTGGCACCGCTGGAGAGAAAGTCAATGGGCAGGGTGAGGTAGCACTAGCTTTCTCCTGAATGAAATCTCAGAAAACTAAGATCAGAGGTGAAAACTGGGAACAGTAAAGCTGGCCTGTGGCCAAAGCCTGACGTGTAGGTTGCATGTCATGGACAAGAGGGGGAACATGTGGAGTAGATTGAAACTGTGGCATTGGACTGTCGAAAGCCCGTAATGGAAAGCCCAGCCTAGAGTCAACAGAAATGGACTTGCACTTTGTCTCTGAAGGTCAGATAGGCCAAGAGGTTGGAAGATCTGCCCATCATTTTCTTGAGAGTGAGGCTGAGACCCTGGGGTGGTGAACTGTTTTCTTACAGCTTTGGCTGTCTCCAGGAGACAGTGACTGTGCCACAGGTGTGCTGTGTGCCTTCCTTTCACCTATGGTTTGTGGAATTTCTTTGCCTGCAGAATTTATTGACCTCCACAGTAGTTGCTTCAAGAGCTTATACCCAGAGGATAGTCCAGGACTGAGCAGTGGGGAGGCAGCTTCCACTGAAGGCTCCAAAATTCATCATCCCCACAGGTAAGGCAGAAGAGTCCTGGGCATTCTGTGGATCGCAAGGCAGGATTGGGGCTTAGTTTACAGACTCATCACTTCAGAATCTGCAGATAAGGTTCTTTCCTTATGTGTTTCTGAAAATGTTAGCATTCCTTTCCTCAACCAAGGAACACCACAAACACTGACACACATGGACATCCTGTACCTTGGACGGTATGCAGGCTTGCCCCTGGCCAGAGCTCTTCCTTGAATTTGCAAGCATTTTCTTCATATTTATTCCATAGACTAAGGCTGCTGGTTTCTGAGAAGCATCAAGGTTTTGCCTTTTAATATTTCAGATTGTTTTGAAAGGGCTTAAAAAAACCTAAGAGATGCCAAGACATGGGCTTTATTAAGATAGGATACCAAGGGCTTCTGGGAGGACTGGAGGGGCATGAGTGTATAGGCCAGTAGAGGGCTCTGTGGTAGAGAGATAGTGTCCAACAGCCTAAGGGACTAAAGAGACAAAGATGGATAGTGTCCAGAGTATCCCAGGGTTCTATTATTGAGAGAAGATGCACCAGGTTTTCAAGAGACTGTAGATTGGTGAAGTATATGAGTGATCTGAGGTATTTTGGTCAAGATAAGATGACAAAAACCTCTAGGTTGGAAGATATCTCAAGAAGACTGGAAGTATTGCCTGGGGTCTTCTGATGCTAAAAGAGTTGCTACATCCTGTTTCAGTATACACCTGTCCTATCTTCACTAGGGATGGCCAAGGCCATACTTCCAGTTTGTGATGGAACCTTCCTCATGTCACCCACCGGGTCTCTGACACCTCAGGGCTAGGGATATTCTTCCAGTATAATGGTTAGCTTCATTCTTCTGTGTGACGGTATTCCAGGGGGAGATAGAAATAGATGTATGCTCATCCCAAACAGGGAACTGAAAACAAATCAAAGTAGCACTACCACCAAAGTCCATCTGGGTGAAGGATAAGTTTAAGGGGTCACTTACAGAGTAGGGATGACCAAATGCAGCTGTATCACCAAAAGCCTACCCCAACATGTGTGATGACCCCCAAAACCTGGAATCCTGAAGCTCTCTTGTTGGCAATTTGACAAGTTTAGTATCCTCCCTGGGCATCTCAGCTCTTCAGAGTCTCCTTCAGGCAGCTTGGCTAATCCAAGTCTCCACACTCAGCAGTTGCTTACTGCTTCGATAACCTTGGGGGAGAGATCTTTGTGAATCTTAAAAGTTTCAGCTTTCCCAGATGTGAAGTTTGTTTAATTCCTGAGTCTCATGCATCTTCCTCCTTCCTGGAGGGAATGTTTCAACAAGGAGGAAATGACTCCTTGACAGTTATGTAGAATTCCATGTAAATAGAATCAGATAGTGTGCACTCAGGGTTTTTGTTGTTTGTTTGTTTGATGACAAAAGTTTTTTTCTGTAGATTTGGCTGTCCTTGTACTCCTAGCTGTCCTCCTGCCTTAGCCTTGGAGTGCTGTAATTGTAGGTTTTGGCTCCATGACCAGCCTTTTGTTTGCTTTTGCTTTGCTTTTCTCTGGTGTCAAGTGCTTAGTGTATGCACTGTGAGATTGTCCTGGGAGGACTGGATCAGCATCACTGTTGCCCTCTTCATTTGCTGTCTATGACCTACCACATGAGCCTGCTCACATTATTATGTTTTCCTCCTGATGAACTCTTCAGATTGCCTTGTCTGACCAGTGTTCACAATTCTATCTGTCATACAGAATGGCTTTGATATATAGATATGGGACTATGGGGATGATGTCATCTGGTATCTCCTAGAGACAGAACCTTTTCTGATGTTAGAAACAGAACTGTACAAGACAGAGGTCTTCCCTTTCAGTTTTCTAGAGGTGTCACCAGCCTCATCTGCCATGCCAGCACCTGTATCAACCATGGAGCTATGCCAAACCTTGCCCTCCAGCCAGGTGAGACACTCTGAGGTTTGCATGGTTCTTCTCAGAGGTAGTTATCCTGGGCAGTGAGTAAGGAACTTGTGGGTGGATGTTACTATATTCAGAACTGGGTAGGGGTTGGAGTACCTCTTCCTCTCCCTCTCCCCCTCCCCTCCCTCTCCCTCTCCTAGGATCCCTTTCCTAATTCGAGAATGGGTCTGATGAGTCCAGGAGGTACCCAGGTAGGAAGGCAGGTGTTTCAGAGCCTGAGAGCATCCCTCTATGTGTAATACTGAGCTGGTTTTTCAGGTGCAGTGGCCTGACGTCCAGACCTCCTTCTTGGAATGCTTTCTGGAGAGCCATGATGCTTTTTGAGTTTTCTCAGTGCAGCCTGGGCCAAACTACCCACGAGGAGATGGGCCAGCACATGGAATGATCAAGTGTGGATTATTCACCAGTTCAAGTTACAGAGCTTTTCCCTAAACAAAAATCAGTGTTCCCAGAGTTCCCCAAGAGAGCTGGCTAGGAAGTCCCAAAAGTTCTTGTCATACCACACTGAGTAGTTTGGATAGCAGTTCTCTGTATAGGCAAAGATTCTGAAAAAAATTTGTGGTATCATAAGTCTAAGGTAGGATTGCTTCCTATAGGCAAGATAAATGTGAATGACAAGTGCTGAGCAGTAAGGCTACCTAGATCAAGGAAGAATTTTCCACTGTTGAGCCTTCCTACTCACCTATACACGGGGCCACCCTATTCCACTCATTAACTTTATGAGTTGGTATGGGGAGTGATATGACAATCCTTTCTTTGTTCATGGGCCCTCCTCCTAGAGTTCTGAGCAACAAAGTCGACTGGAGATAGCTCAGAAAGGGTAAAGAAGATAGGAAGTGAATCTTCCTTACCACCTTGAATCCTTTATGTTTCTGAAAGTATTGTTTTATTAAACTAAATTAAGGATTTTGTTTCAAACTCCCCACTTTATACTGTACCTTAATATCTATTCATATCAATGCAAAGAGATTAACACCAATTTTCCCCAGACCAGTGTTTGTGGTGGGGTGGTGTTAACTGATGCTCCTTAAACCCCCAATAGATGTTGACTGTTTCCTAGCATAGTTTATAAGCACCATTTGGCTGGCATCCTCTCTCATCTCTGTTCCTTCTCCTTTGGTTGGTTATTTCTTCATTATAAATTCCTGAAAGCTCTATGTCTTGTTGAGTTGTTGTGGTCTATATAATTTGCTGTGGAGTCTGATGGCCCTCTCATCACCTGCCCAGGTATCTGGTGAGGTACACAAATGAAGAGCTACTGCCGGGCGGTGGTGGCGCGCGCCTTTTTATCCCAGCACTCGGGTGGCAGAGCCAGGTGGATCTCTATGAGTTCGAGGCCAACCTGGGCTACCAAGTGAGTTCCATGAGAGGCACAAAGCTACACAGAGAAACCCTGTCTCGAAAAACCAAAACCAAAAACAAAAACAAATGAAGAGCTACTACTGGGGTACAAGAAGGTTGGGTTCATCAAGCAGGGGAATCTTAACCAAAATTGGAGATGGGTATTATGGGAGAGTGGGGTAGGAGGTTTGAGCAAGTGAAACACATGCTTTGTCACTATGGAAGAAGCCTATTATACTTTTCAGCTAGGGATCAGATAGTCCTTAATCCATGAAAGGGAGGCAGGCACTGACAATGGCTTCTCAGGAGCTCAAGTCAGAGGATCTGTTGACATCAACCACTTATCTTCTGGCCACAGGAATACTGAGTCTCTAGGCCTGCTTACCTGGCTGACTCACCTAGATTCAGGGGTGGTGTGGGCAGTGATTGCTGTGCTTTGGGTTGCTGAAGAGGACTGCTGGTCCTCTCAGGAGGCTTAATCTGTCCTCAGCCTGTGACCTCTATTATGTATGTCAGGATATGATCTCCAGTGTCATAGTTTACTTTCTTGTTGCTTAACACAGTGGTCTCTCAGGGCCTTCCCAAGGCAACTCCAGCACTGCCCCACATGGCCTGGCCTCAGATGTTCTCTGAAACCATGAAGCAGGACTTCCTAAACCCACCAATCTTACGTCTTGTGTGCTTTCAAAATAGTACTACATGGATGCTGCTGCTGCCAACTTCAGGTAGAGCCTGTCTCCTCATGACCATGGCGACATCAGCTTCTATGTGCTGACTCTGTGTCATAGTCATAGTCCGTTGACTTAGAGAAACAGGAAAATCTCTTCAGTTTTGGTTTGCTTTCATCAGATGAGTTTGAGCCTTCACAGAATGGAGCCTCTAGTGGGATGCCTTCAGAACGCCCTCCCCATTGACCCAGAACAGCACTTTTCTCCTTAGTGGTGCTGATCTCTGACAATTACAGCTTGTTTCTCGTCACTAGACTGATACTCTCACATCTTGAGATTTTTCTCTACCTAACAGAGGATCTCATTACATTCAAATTTAGATTCACTCAAGTACTTGAGGCACAATCAGAATAAAACCAGAACCTTGCCAGATTATTTCATGAATTGTGTTTGTCCAGGTTTCTGATAGAATCCTTCTTGCCTTCTGAAATTTTGAGCAGGGCTGAGGCAGGTAAGTACAGAGAATAGTTCAGTGACCTGAGACTCTCAGTTTGGGCTGTACACATACTCCTTTTACCATACTGCACTTGGTAGTCTTAGAGCCTTACCTGCATATACTCAGCACACTCTCCTAGCAACCTATCAAAGTGGCATTCCCATCTGCAATGGAATACACATGTATCCTTCTGAACAGTGGAATATGCTTCTTCCCTAACAACCGGCATACTTGGATATAATTCACTCAAACATATTCCAAGTTAGGTCAGGGTACAGGGCTGGGGAAGGGCCATTGAATATGACCTGGTTTTGATTCATGTCTGGTAAGATATACCATTTTCTTAAGTAAAGTTTTAGACAAACTATTCTATATACCACTGTCTTAGTTAGAGTTACTCTTACTGTGATGAAACACCATTACCAAAGCATGTGGCAGTGAAAGGGTCTATTTGGCGTGCATTTCGACATCCTAGTCAATCATTGAAGGAAGTCAGGAAAGAACCTCAAACAGAGCAGGAAGCCTGAAAACAGGAGCTAATGCAGTGACCATGGATGGGTGCTCTTATTGGCTTGCGTACTGTTTTAGAGGTTTATTTCATTATCATCATGATGGAGAACATGGCAGCACACATGGCACTGAAGAAGTAGCTGAGTGCTACATCCTGGTCTGCAGGCAGGGAGAGAAAAAGAGAGGGGTGCTGGCCTGGGCCTGATGTGGGCTTTTGAAACGAGAGAGAAAGAGAGGGGTGCTGGCCTGGGCCTGATGTGGGCTTTTGAAACACCGAAGATGACCCACCCCCAGTGACACACTTCCTCCAACAAGGCCACACCTCCTAATCCTTCTAATCCTTCTCAAGTAGTGCCACTCCTTGATGACTAAGCACTGAAATATATGAGCCTATGGGGCCATTCTTATTCAAACCACCACACTCCACTCCCTGGTCCCCATAGCCTTGTAGCCAGATCATAATGTAAAATGCATTTAGTTCAACTTCAAATGTCCTCATAGTCTTTAACAGTTATAACACTGTTTAATAAAAGTCCAAAGTTCAATATCTCTTCTGAGACTCATGGCAATCTTCTAAATGTAATCACCTTTAAAATCAAACACAAAAAGCAGATTACATACTTTCAATATACATTACCATTCCAAAAGGGAGGAAAATGAACCTAGTGAGGAAATACTGGACCAAAGCAATACTGAAACTCAGCAGGACAAACTCCAAAATTTGTGTCTCCATGTATGATGTCAAAGAACTCTTCAGTTCTCCACCTCCATTGAACTTTGTTGACTGCAACATGCTTTTCTCTCTTGGGCTGGTTCTTACCTTGTTCTATAGCTCTTCTTGGCAGGATTCCCACAGCTCTAGCATCTCCAACACCATGGGACCCCCAACAAAATCTAGGCTTTATTTTCACACTTCACATAATTTACACTGCCCTCAGCACTGCTATCTTTCCTGCTCCTACTAGAATGACCCATTTAACCCTGCTTAAAATGTTTGACCTGTTTTCTCATACAAAGTCTCAAAGTCCACATTTTGCCAACAAGTAGCATTGTTAGGCCAGTCATAGCAATTCCCCACTCCCTGGTACCAACTTCTGTCCTAGTTAGGTTTACTATTGCTGTGACAAAATGCCATGACCAAAGAAAATTTGGGGAGGAAAGGGTTTATTTAGCTTACATAGGAGTGAATATGATTTAAAATCAGATGCCTTATGGGAAGTGACATGAGCAGTAGAAAGATGATTATAAATCAGAGAACCATCCTCACCATGCCTTTTAGTAACCTAATGCCTTTTCCCTTGAATCACATAAAAGGAAGCTCCAAGCAATAATGGGGGCCCTTGAGCTTCATCACTCATATATGGTCCACTGTTCCTTTGCAGTGTAATCTCATTTTTCTATTGTTTTGCTTTAAATACAGGTTTCTTGCTACTTTTGAAAATCTATGTTGAATTTTTTTTAGTGTTTTTGAATTAGAAACAACAACCTGGAAACACCTGACTCTGACTACTGGTAACAAGACTGATATAACAAAACTGATGTCTTCTTTGGGAAATGTTAAATCACAATGTCTATAGCTGCCTTTCTTTCCTAGAAATCAGCCCACAACCCAGCAGCTAGCTGAATACTCCTCAAGATTGACATATAAAACCTATTACTGTTAGGTTGAGTGCTTAGGACTAAATTGAATGTTGTAGAAATTCCATCTAGCCTCTGAAAACCTGCAAGCATCAGTGTTATGGGAGAGGGTTAGAGTTATGGTTAAGGGTTAGGGTTAGGATGAATAAAGATGAAAGTTAATCATTAGGACTTACCTTTGGGTTAAAGCTAGGGTTAGAAGTTATTTTAGTGATACAGTTAGGGGATAAGTAAAGGTTATGGATTATAGTTATGCCTTACAGTTAGGTAGAGGGTTTTAGTTACAGTTAGAAAGAAGGTTTTAGTTATAGGTTATATATGAAGGCTTAAAGTTATCTTCAGAGATGGGGTTAGCATTAGGATGAGTATTAGGGTTGTTAGAACTTTCAATTACATTTAGTATTGATTTAGAGATAGATTACTTTTAGGTAATTAGTAATTAGTGATCAGTAATAAGTGATAGGTAAGTGTTAGTCTGTGAAGTAAAAGTTAAGGTTTGAGTTAGGTTTTAGTGTTAGAGTTATATCTTTAGGTCACTGTTAGAATTAACTTTAGAGTTTTGGGTCATCACTTAGAGGGATTATTGTTATAGTTAGGAGTAGGCTTAGGGGTTATGGTTGGGCTTTTAGTTACAGGTTAGGATTATTTTTAGGGTTTTAGATTAGAAGTTACAGTTAGTGTTAAGATGGGTTTAGGATTATATGTTAGGGTCTAGGAATTAAGATAGGGTTAGGAATACCAATATGGTTAGGGTTAGGATGACATATTATGTTTTACAGGATAGGGTTAGAAATACTGATATGGCTAATACTGGTGGTTAGGGTCATGTACTAGGGTTTGGAGGTTAGGGTTACTGGTTAGGTGTTAGGTTAGAATTAGTGTTAGGGTTAGGAATACTGATATGGAGATATGGCTAGTGTTAGTGATTAGGATTGTGTACTAGGCTTTAGAGGTTAGGGTTACTGGTTAGGTGTTAGGGTTAGAGTTAGTGTTTGTGTTAGGGTTAGGATTTAGATTTTAGGTTTGTACTAGTGTTAGAATTTAGGGTTAAGGTTAAGAAGTTGATGTTTGGGTTTGAGGCAGTTACTAGGGTTACTGTTAAAACTTACGTTATATTTAATGTTAGAGAATGAAGTTAGGGTTAGAATTTGAATTAGATTATAGAGTTTGGGATAGGATTATTATTAGAGCAACAAGTTATGTTAAGAATAGTATTAGGGTTTCTGTAGGGCTGATATCTGAGTTAGGTTCAAGGTTAAATGGAAGGGTTAATTGAGTGTTCTGGTTAGAGTGTAGAATTGGTGTCTATATCAGAATTTGTGTCAATGTTAAGTATAAGGTTAGAGTTCTGATTCAGATTAGGGTTAGGACTAGAGGGTTAGTGTTAGATGTTTGGAGTTGGGCCATTTTTAGTTAAGATTATGATTATGTTTTAGAGTTAAGGCTCGAGTTAGGATTATGGGTTAGGTTTTTGTTTAGAGTTATAGTTAGGGTTAAGTACTAAGTTCTAGGCTGTATTTAGGGTTATGTTTTAGGATTTAGCATTAGGTTAGATCAATGAGTTTATGCTAGGTTAATGTTGATTTTAGAAATTACTTCTTGGAGTTAGTGTTTGGGTTAGTAACTAAGTTAATAGTTAGAGGTTAGGTTATAGTTAATGGGTAAGATTAGGGTTAGGTTATGTTACATTTAACGATAATGCTGTTATTTTTCTTTAGGCCTTCTGGGAGCTACTGTTGGTGTTAGTGTTTGGACAATTCATGGCAGTACTTTGGGATATGGCTATTACTATTGTTATTATTAAGCCTATTCTATGTTTGGATTTTATAAAGGGTCAGTCAGCATTAGGGTTAGGATTAGGTTTGCATTACAGTTAGTGCTGTACTATACCACTGAAATGCTCCAATGTGAATTCACCTCAGGTGCTCTTATGTCACAGTGTTTCCTTCTGTCATCTATATAACATGTCACACAAATCACTATACTTGAATATATAAATATGTTCCATCACAATACTCAAAAATGATGTAACAATGATTCACTCTGCCATTACATAATAGTCCATATGCTATCATATGACTCAACTATAATATCATAATGATGAATTGTTGTATGAGGCCTTGTGACATCAAAAAATCCCACTGTCTTTTCATGATGCTAAATTTTGACATGAAAGTGCTCATATGTGTGATCACAATGATGCATTTGGCCAGTAACACTATATAGGTTAGCATAAAGTTCATTATGTCAACAGCACTCCATGAGCTACTACAAGGTTCATGGAGTTAGCAAAATCGTGCACTGGATAACCACATACTCACTCTATGGTGCTACCACAATATTATACTGTTTATGAAAGTGCTCCATTGTGCCATTGCAATCATTAATTTTAAAAACTAAACTCTTTATTGGGCCCTTATCATGCTTCATTAAGCCAACACAGTATTTTGTGATGTTAGCATAATGCTGATATATGACATCACAATTATGAATTTTGATGTTATAATGTGTCTTCATGACAACAAAGATCCACTGTGCCATCACTATGCTAGATTACATCATCATGATAATAAATTGTGACATCACACTGATCCATTTTGTCATCACAATGTTCCAATTTGTAATCACATTATGAAAATGTGACATCACAAAGCTGCCTCATGCCACCATTAAAGGATAGATGTCATCACAGTGACCCACTGTGCCACCACATGTGACATTTTCATCTCACTTTTAAATTGTGCTCTTACGACACAGAGCTGTGCCACTGAAAAGGTACATTGTGCCTTCAGTGTTGTTATGTTTCACTGTCTTTATAATGTAAATTATATTACAATGATTGGTTTTTATATCACAGTGTCCATGGTGACATCATAATTCCCTATTGTGACATCACAATACCCTGCTGAGGCATCACAATACTCCCTTATGACTTCAGAAAGATAGCAGCCATATATAAAACTCTACATTATGCCATCACTATGCCCCATTATTATATACCAGTGTTCCAGTATTACACCAAAGTGAACCATTGTAGCGTTACCATATTGCATTATGACCCAAAAGTGATCAATATTTTATTTTTCTATTGCAATGTTGCTTATAATGCCACAGTGCTGAATTTTGAGAACACCTTTGCTTGTTTGTTATCACAGTGTCCTATCTTTGCATAGCAATGTTCTTTGGCCATCGCAGTGCTGCCTTGTGCCATACCAATGCTAATTATGACATCACAGTCCTTCATTATTCTTTCACAAACTTGAATTTGTACAGTGCTCCACTTTGCCATTAATAGACTGTACAGCAGCATGGCCATGCTGCACTTTGTATCACAGTGGTGGCTTTTGACATCCCAATGTTCTGCTATGCCACCACTATAATCAGTAGTGCCATCAGAGTGCTGCATTATGACATCACATTGCTGAATGGTAGCATCAAAATGTTTCATTGTCCTATTAAAATGTTAGCTAGTGTTATTTCAACTATTGCGACACAGTAATATTCCTGCATGACATCATAGTGCTGCACTGTAGCATTAAGTTGTTATATTGGGATATCACAAAGTTCCATTGTCACAACACAATGTTAAAAATTGACATTGCAATAGTCAGTTGCAATAACATAATGCTGAATTGTGATTTTTGCAATGCTGTATTGTGCATGGAGTCTTCTATTATATCACTTCAATACTAAATTTTTTATAAAATGTTGAATTGTGACATCATAACACTATATTTTATCACAGTGCCCCATTGCACAATTAAAGGGCCCTTTGGGGGGCACATAGCTCCCTTGTGAGAAAATAAGATCATGACTTAGAGAAAACCCCTCTCCAGCCTTGATAGCTCCTTACCTCCTTTGAACTACATTCCAGCTTGAGCAGCACCCTACTCTCATGACTAACAGCTTTAATTTTTCAGTTTCCTGCGGTCCACACCACTAATACTATCTCTTCATGTCATGCTTTGATCATTAACACTACCTGGCCAAACTGACTGACCCACCCCTGAGTCCTGATAAACCCCAGCCTGTAAGAAGTCTGCTTTCTATCCTTCTCTGGTGAGTTTATTCAGAATAACCTTGTCTCTATTGTCATGCAATTGCTTGCCTTTCTTGTCCTTTTAGACCTGTGTCATCACAATGCTATGTTGTGGCATGATGACTTAACTGTGTACTGCATGTACTACACTCTGACATCATAATTCTCAATTGTTCCATGAACCATGAACATGTTGAAATTTGACATTATCATGTTCCATTGTACTATGGAACTAGAGTTTATGTTACCATAATAAAGCTGTATGGTGCTATCCCACTGCTAAACTATGATGACAAATCTTAATTGTAACTTTACAGTGTGAAAGTAATCCTTGTGACTTCAGGATATTCCTTTGTGCCATCTCAAAAATTCATTGTGGCATCATGATGCTCTCTTGTTTTCAATTTCAGCATAACAATGTTGCATTGAATTGTAACATCACAATGCACCATTTTGGCATCACATTGCTCCAGTATGACACCACAAAATATATTTGTGATATTACACTGCCCCATTATGACATCATAGTGACTCATTTTGATATATCAATATCCCATTTTGATATCACAATGCTCCTTTTTTGCATGACAGTGTTCTTTGTACCATCACAATGTTCCATTGAGAGATCAAATCATACCTTTCTGATATTACAATGCTCCATTATGGGATGACAAGCTAAATTCTGACATTGCAATGCTCCTTTGTGATAGCAAATCTCCAGTGTGAGATTATAATGCCTCATTGTTATAACAGTGTACCCCTTTACCATCACAATTGAGTTGTGCAATTATAATTCTCCCCTGTGTCATCATAGTGTCCCATTATGAGATCATAGTGCTCACTTGTGATATTGCAGCAACCCATTGTGACATCCCAATGAGCCAAAGTGATGTGACAATGATGAAAACAGTGCCTCTTAGTCAAAAGAACCCTTACCAAACTCACAATCCTTCTCTAAGAAAACTGTGTCCTCACTGCCTCAGAAAACTCTAGCTCCTCTATCCCCTAACCCAAGTAACAGTACTTAAATGCATGACTGGCCAACATCGGATCAAAATTATGAATCAGGTTCCAGGTGCATTGCCTGCCAATAGAACAAGAAAGCTCTGGTTTTTCAAAGCAAAATCCACATTTGGAGTTACTTGCGCTACTGTGAAAATTCCAATTATTGGAGAGACAGAAGTGGATTAGAGAGACATGAAAAAAATGTTGTCCTATTCAGATAAACAGGTACCAAGGTGCAAGGAGAAAAGATGATGGGGTGGGGGAATCCCAGATTGGAGATCCCAGAAGGAGAAGAGCAGCCTAAAAAGCCACTCCCATTAAGGGTTGGAACATGGTATTTGGATCAGGGTTTGAGAAATTTAAAAGGATGGAAAAATTTTTATAGCTGTCCAGGTAATAGGATGAGGAGCTGTTAGAAAAAGTGGGGATTGCCAGGCAGTGGTGGCACACGCCTTTAATCCCAGCATTCAGGAGGCAGAGGCAGGCGGATCTCTGTGAGTTCGAGGCCAGCCTGGGCTACCAAGTGAGTTCCAGGAAAAGGCGCAAAGCTACACAGAGAAACCCTGTCTCGAAAAACCAAAAAAGAAAAAAGAAAAAAGAAAAAGTGGGGATCTTCTTACAAATGTCTGTGGATCCTTAAACTATAGGCAGCTGTGTATTAAGCCAATATGCATTTTTGAGCATCCCATACAGTATGAATATCCAGAAGGACATAGACTGGCATATGAAAAGTTATATAACTCAACAAAGAAGATACAACCATGACCTCCTGAAAACCCAGATCTATGAGACAACAAGAATGACAGAAGATAAACTTTCTCCCTCTTCCCAAATTCCTTGCCCAAGGCATGTACCCTGGAGGTACTTACCTTGTAACTAGACCTTATAATATACCAGCACCCAACCTGGGGAAATTTTTTTTATAAAAATTAGGCCTTCCATTTGTTCTCAGGAGATTCTATTGTACCACCTTTTTGCCAGCTCACCAGGAGGCGGGAGTCTTTCTGTATCCCTAAAGCTCCTTCCACCTGAATCTGGTTTCAGTACCTGTCTAGGGAACCAATTCTCTCCACCTGCCATTGGCTGTACCTGCTGCTATGACCTTATTTAACACATGGTGTCAGCATGCTTTCTAAGTAAGCAGAGGCAGCCTTCTCTCAGGCATTGCCCCTCTTCCTTTCTATTGACTCAAGGCTCACTCTAGAGCTCACATTGGTGCATTCCCATGTCTCTCTGGAGTAGTTTTGCTACTGTCAGCAGGACCCTGAATCCCATCGAAGGTGCTCAGGGCAAGGCAGGCTTTTTTCCTGCCATTTCCCCAGCACCAGCCTTTGCTCTGAAGTAGACTTGGTTGAGGGAACTTGTCTTAGCATAATCCATGTATACTTCCTACCAACTGGTCACATCTGGATCTCCTAAGGGTTGCCTCCCTTTTCATTTTAGCTCATCATTTGTTAATGCTGGACCATCTGTTTTATTCACAACAAAGGGCTGAAAGTCATGTCTTTCCTATATGCAGAGAGAGCAAACTCTATTGATTCCAATTATCTACACTTTACAAAAAAAAAATTGCTACACATGTGAGCAACATGAGAGTTAGAATTTATAATTTAGAGTTTAGAATACAAGAATTAGATAGAAATAATAAAAAACATTTAAATGAACATGAAGCTGAAAATGAAAAACTAATCTAATAAAAAAACTCAGTGTTAAGCCTCACCAACATACTGGACCATGTAGAAGAAAGAATACCAACACTTGAAGACAAAATAGAGGAACAGGATCCCTCACGTCCTCAAAGTAAACAAGAAACTTAGCACATGAACAGACCATACAGCATTTTTGAGACACCATTAAAATGTCAAATCTATACATGGTGGGCATAGAAAAAAGAAGAATTCCAGATTAGAGTCTGGAAAAATACTTTCCTTTTTAAATTAAATTATATTTGTATTACTTTCCCCCTTTCATTTCCTGTTTCTAGCCCTTCCTATGTCTCCTTTTTCCAACCCCTCACATGCTCTCTCTCAAACTGATAGCCTCTTTTTACTTTGATCATTCTCTCTCTCTCTCTCTCTCTCTCTCTCTCTCTCTCTCTCTCTCTCTCTCTCTCTCACACACACACACACACACACACACACACACACACACACACGCATCTAGACTTGTCTTGTACTCACATCTTGCTTTCACCTCCAAAATTCCAGGGTTACATTGGTGTGCTGCTATGGCAATTTTGTACGGAGAACTTACATTGCCAAGTCTATGCCAAGAGACTCCAATTTTGAGCCTTACAACTACCTCATGAAGTATGGACTTTACTCCCTACTTTATAGGTGAAGAACAGTATCTCAGAAAGGGAAAAGCACTTGGAAAGGATCACACTGCTGGTAAGTAATAGAAGTGGAATTAAGATCAAAACAGTTTATTTTAGTTTTGAGAGGGACTTAGTCTGTGGCCCTGCATGGCCTCCTTGAAATTGTGACTCTCCTGCTTTAGCCATTAAAGTGTGGAGATCACAGGCATGAGCCACCATGATTGTTTCAATATAAGTGACTTGTTAATGTTCCATTTATAGTTGAGGATACTGATGGTCTATGGTATGTGACCTTGCTGTATACTATCCTCTCACAACGGACTTCCATGACCTTCTACCTTACATCCAACCTTCTGACATCTTTAGTCACTCCATGATGACAGATATTAATCTCTAAGCTTGATATGTCCTTCTGCCTTATCAAAGTAGTGGGGGATGGTGCACAACATCAATGTCACAGGTTGCCAAAGGAAGCTTGATGTGATAATGTTCTCCCTCATCTCCTGTGTGCAGACCAAGCACAAGGAGAATTGGTGAAGCTTAATTCTTGGCTGAGTGCAAGAGGAGCTGATTCTACTCTTCTACTCCATGCCTGGAATCAAGCAGCTGCTAAGATACCAGGGATGGAACAACCATGAGTTACAATCACTACTCCATGAAGCTCGCCTGCACTCAACACGAGAGGCAGGGAAGCCTGGGTGAACAAAGTGAGCACTGGACCCAGGATGGACTTCTGAGCAGGATTCTAGGCAGAAATTCTCCTGGCCTTGACCCAATGCTTCCTGATCTAGGTGCTATATCTCTTGTTTTCCTGTCTGTAGACTATACCAGCTCTTTCTAGTAGCTATTGCTTTTCTCTGAATGACTGGTCTAAATCCATCCCTTTCTGCTACAATGGTAGTTTATCTCCATATGTTCACTTGTCCTTGTTTTGGGGAGTCTCAGAGTCAACCTGTAGAGTGTGAACCTTCTAAGATCTCTGCAGATGCTAACAAAACCATGACTTCACTTACCCCATCCCACAGTTTCCCCATTTAATCCATATGTGCCCAGAGAGGTGGTATTGAGACTTAGAGCTGACACACAGCCTCTGGCCACATCCCCAGGTCATCTGGTTGGAAGCAGGATGTTGGAGCCACAGATATAGAACTGGAAATCTATCTCCTCCAATCAACAAAATACCTCAGTAGGTAAAGACGCTTGCCACCAGGTGAGATGACCTGATTTTCCTCCTCATTCTCCACCCCCATGGTGGAAGGAGAGAACTGGCCTGTCCAAGTTGTTGTCTGACTTCCAAATGAGGACACTGGCCCTTATACCACTATTAGGATTTTAAGAAAAAAAATCATGTCCTGTGAAGACCAATGCTGCATAATCTGAAAGATAGAAAGTCTAGGAGACTGATGTTTTTCCTGCTTATTTGGCACATGTCTCTTGCTACTCCATCTCCTGGGCACTCAAAACCCTGTGAGATATTGTCCTGTGTGCAACAAAAATGTTTCCTGAATTGTCTGGTCCCAGGTGACCTGGGTAAAAGTCAGGGGAATCACTATTGTTACTTCTCCACCAAGTTTCTACACTAAAGGTTTGTTATTTATCTTCTAACAAATACTAGAGCCAATTAAAGTTTTCTCTCAAGTGTAGGTTCCTTGAAATTTCACATGTTGCTAATGCACAGCTTGCTGTCTCTAGAAAATTACCACTCTGCTTTAAACAATGGGGGATTGTGCTCCCTTGAATATATAACCATGACACTCACATCCATGGTCTCATGTGATTTTTCACGTACCACGTAGTATTTTATTTGTTATTTTGCAAAAATTACAGCTGAAAATATAGTAATAAGAAATGATGGAAAGAAATTCTTTACTCAGCTCTTCCAATGGCAACATCAAGAAAAATTATGGTATAATGTCATATCTATGATAATAATCCTTGGAACTCATACAAAAGTGAGAGATGAAAACTGACTCCACAAAAATGTTCTCTGACCTCCACATGTTAGTCACAGCATGTGAGTCAGCATGTATGTATTATACAGTCACACATGCATAACTAATAAATAAAATTTATTTTAAAATTCTAAGTCTGACACATGTCCCTTGCAAGGAAATTATTTCTAAACGTTATTCTCTGTGATCAGTGTAGATTTATGAATATTTCTTGGTTCAAAGATTGAGAAAAATGTTGGGAAATTTGGGAAAGGACAAAAGAGAGAGAAATGAATGTCATAGTGAATGCTGACAGTGATAAAGTGGATCCCCTGATTGAATTGTATAGAGAAGCTGAAAACAAAGAGTGAGAAACTCCAGTGATAAAACAGAGGAAGCACGTTCCACTTTCAGGATCCCATCAGAGAACTCTGAGCTGTGTGATCATGGACACATAATCATGTTCAGCACCCAAGTAAAGGAATATTCTATTCCTTCCATCCCAATATGTTTCTCAGTGCCCTCTTTATATCTTTATTCCTAAGGCTGTAGATGAAGGGGTTCAGCATAGGAGTGACCACACTGTACATCACGGAGGCTCTTGCAGTTGACTGTGAATTTTCTGTCGAAGCAGAACTGAGGTAAACACCCAGGCCTGTGCAATAGAATAAAGAGACAACTGATAGGTGAGATGCACACGTCGAAAATGCTTTGTACTTCCCTTGCAGTGATGAGATTGCATGAATGGAGGAAACTATCTTGCAGTAAGAGTAAAGGATGCCCATCAGGGGACAGCAAGCCCACAGTACAGCTGCCAAATAGATAACCACATCGTTGGGAAGGGTGTCAGAGCAAGCATGGTGGACAACTTGATTAAGTTCACAGAAAAAGTGTGGAATTTCCAAGTCGGTACAAAAGGAGAGTCGCAATGTCATTAGGCTTTGTGTTGTGGAATGAAGGATATTCATGATCCAGGATGCTAGGACCATCAGCGCACAGAGTCGAGGACTCATGATGACAGTATAATGCAGGGGGTGGCAGATGGCCACATACCTGTCATAGGCCATCAAAGTCAGCAGAAAGATTTCCAGCCCTGAAAAGAGTATAAAGAAATGCATTTGGGCAATGCAGTTCCTATACGTGATGACATTACTTTGTGTGTGTATATTCACCAACATCTTCGGGACAGTTGTAGAAGTGAAGCAGACATCCACAAACGATAGGTTGGACAGGAAGAAATACATGGGTGTATGCAGGTGGGGGCCTAAAATCGTTGCCAGGATGATGAGCAGGTTCCCAAGCATGGTGACCAAGTACATGGCCAGAAACAGTACAAATAAGAAAGGCTGCAGTTTGGGGTTCTTTGAAATTCCAAGAAGGAGAAAATGTAAAATTTGTGAGTCATTCTCTGGCCCCATTTAGTGGATGTAACTAAGGAAAAGAGAAAGGGCATGAAAATACATGACACAATTGTGAAACCTTAGAGAAACCTTGTCCCTGTATATCCTGTATCCAAGATTTGAATTTGCAGACTCTAGATATGAATGGGATCTACAATAGTTTGTAACATCTCACATCTGATTTAAAAACTTCATACCACACTCTGCTTTTTCCTGGCTGAGTTTTGAATGGTCATTAATTTTAAATGCTATCTCTTTTGAATGCATTCAGGGAATATAAATTAGTTATGATAGTATAAGAGCCAACTCTCAGGAAAGAATTGGTCAGTGCAGAATGCAAATGTTTCTAAAATCACATGAGGATGAAATAACACAAACAAATAAAAACAAATAAATACTTGAAGTGATAGTCTAAGAAAGATGTAAGTTGGTGACAGTTACTAGGAAAGGAAACAAAGCTACATGGGAGATGGTAAATAGGGAGCTTTATTTTGTACTGAGCATGTGGGTGAGAAAAAAAGACAAGAGAAAAGAGACCCCTAGAAAATTAATAGGGAGCTATGTTACCTAATGGAGTATGTGCCTTGCAGAAGGAACAGCCAGTGAAATGCTCTGAGGAAGGTGTTTGTTTTAATGTGTAAGTCTAACCTAAAGGTAGAGTGACTAGGAGAATAAACAAAAAATATACTGCAGGATGAAGCAGCTTTATTGCTGTTGAAATAGCAAGACACAATGACATTTCTCCGGTCATATGTCATTGCATTATTTTTAACTTGGCTGCAAAATTTTCTGTGTATTTGTTATCTTCCCATTGCCATGATAAATTATCTGATGATATTAACTTAAGGAAAGGTTATTTCCTAATGGTTTGAGGGCACATCATGGCTGAGAAGGGAGGCAAGCAGAATCACAAGATGGCTGGTCATAGTGCATCCACAGTCAGGAATCAGATAGAGATGAATACTGGTGCTATTCCAACATATATATATATATATACCTGTAAGTGTTGGAATAGCACTTAGAAATGGGATATTAGGTGATATATGAAGGATGACAAAGGGCACACTAGTCTTCAAAGAGGATAGAAAGCTGGTAAGCTGGTACTTCAAATAAAAAAAGATTGTAATGGAGTGAGAGAGAGAGCATGAGAGACAAAGACATAGATAAGACAAGCTAGACATCCTTATGTGTGGAGTGGGGTGAGGCGGAGCAGCAGGGGTCATGTGTCTATCTCCTATAGGATAAAAAAACCAGTAAAATGTCAAAAAGAAAACATTTACAATATAGAAGTAAAAATATCTTTTAGAGTGATGCCATAATAGCTGAACTTGCATTTGGGTAAAAATGCAAAGTCAAGAATAAAACAAACAAAAAACTAATAAGATAAAACATGCCCAAACAAAATAAAATTAAACAACCTCCCTCCACAAAAAAAATGGAGGCTGGGAAAAACATGAGGAAAATAGAATGTATGAAGAAAATTTAAATAAAATAAATTAAAACAAAGTTTTTGAAAAGAAATATACAAATAACTACAGAATTTTGGAGGGTTTTATACTGAATATTTGAAGTGTGCTTTTTCCTACAGTTTCTATATAAATTTGACTAACTGGAATTTATATTGTGTTGCACTTTTATTGGAGCATAGTAATGGCATGCTCTTATGGATTACAGTATGAAGATATAATACATGCATACATATGAGTGTAGCAATCAAAACAAGCTAATGAGTGTACTAATCATCTCAACTACATATTGCTTAATTATACTAAGAATATGCAATGTTATTGAAGGTATTTTGAAATATACTGTACAGGATATTTTGTTGTTTGAGAATTTCATTTATGTATATAATTTCTTTTGGTCAATTCCACCCTCATTCTCTTCTCTCTCACTCCTTCTCTGTCCCTAACCTCACTTCTCCCTCCAAACTTAATGTGCTCCTTTTTTGAAACCCATCAACTCCACTTAGTGCTGCAAGTATATGTATGGGTGTGGGACCATCTACTGCATCATTGGTAACCTCAAAGGGGTAGGATCCTCAGAAAAGACTGACTCTTCCTCCTCTAGCAGCCATCAATTGCCACTAGCTCCTCAGCTTGGGGTGGGATTTTGTGTGCTGGGTTTTGCCTGACTTTGATATTGTGAGGGCCCTTCACATGCAATTTAGCTTATTATTTTTTAACTCTTGTCTCTCTACTGGGCAAAAGAACAGCAAAATGCATATCCCTATGATGCCATTGATCAACCTTTTCCCAGTCTTATCCCACAACCCTGTTTCTGTTAAACTATAGTCTATCTCTGCTTTTAAGATCAATGTTTTAGAGTCCATGGGAATTCAATTATTATTTCTCATTCTGTGGGGAACAAAACCACACAAACAGGTACAGAACTATCAGTAATTTTTTTATTCACAAGAGCACAGCAAATCTCTGTTTTTATCTCCTAATGTGCATGCAGCTTGAGTTCTTTGGCCAGATCCAAAGGGCATGGTGTGATTCTCCCTGTTGCTCCACCCAACATGCAAAGAGGCCCCCAGAACATGTCCTATGAAATTCTTTGCAACGAACCCTTAGGGCATGTGTGTACCTTCATTTATCCCATTGTGCTGTGACTCAGCCTCCTAAAGTGAGATCTGCATGAGCAGATACTCCACTGTTTTGCTTACTTTGAAGTTTCACTGTGCTGCGTGAATATTTCTGCATTACATAGAATAAAAGGAAAGAAAAGGGCATGGGACATAGCAAGAATGTCAAAGGAAAAATGCAAAATCCAGTGAGTTCCAAACAACAATAGAAAACAGGCTCAACCAAAATCAGTGATTAGGTTAAAGACCATCTATAATATTAACAATCAAATGCTACCAGTGGAGATAGCTGATTTACTTGACAATAAACTACACTTAAAAGAATGTAATGCATGATAGTCCACTCACTGTGTGGTCTACAGCAGAAGTTCAGTACATAATGATCTCAGAGTATATGTACATTTAACATATGACATGTTGTATCTTAATGGAGTTAGAAAAGCTTCAATGCTTAAGTAAAAAAAAAAATGGCGTGAGTGGCAATCTTACAGAAGGAACATAAAATTGGTCCTCTAGTTCACATATCTTAGAAAAACTTGGGAAATAGTGACATCATTATCAAATTAAACAATACATTAGATGGGAACATAAGGAGATGTTCATGGTAGATAAAATCATCTTGATTAATGTGAGAGATTCATAGGTAAGAAGATAGAAACATTTCAGCAAAATAAGAGGAGCACTCCAAAGGTATAGAAGGCATAACTGGAGATTACGTTGAATCTATGGCAACTAGAAAACATCTAATATAATAAAAAGTAACTTTAAGCAGTTGTCCAGCTCAAAAGGCAGAGATACCCTTTACTTTGTTCTACAATTCTCTGCATGCAGTACTCAATTTCTCTTTTCCACCTAATTAACCACAGAAACTTTAACACTCATATACTCAGCCACCTGAAGCTTACCAACTCCTCTCCTGATTGGGCTTCCATCGCCATCAGTTCATCTTCAACGTAGACCCTGCCCCACTGAGTTCAGTGTCCCTTTCCCCTCCTGTTATGGTGAATATACAACTGAGTTAATCAAACAAGCCAGTAAATAGCCATAGCCATCTGGCATCTCTGAGATCCTCTGGATTGGTTCTAAGGTAACTGTAGTGAAATGTTTTTTTTTCTTCCCTGTTGCAGGATTTTTCCTGCCATATTAGCCATGTTTCCACACTAACCTGGGTGGTTTAAAGATGGGAGGTCTCTGTGTGGAATTCTAAATTCTTCAGATGGTTGACAGTGGAGACAAAAGTTATATAATAAGATGAGACAGTAAGACTAGATCAATCTTCATTCCCTGAGTCAATGGTGATGCCAACGCAAACAGCCATGTTCTGAGCAGAAAGAGGTTACACATGCTGAGCAAATGTAAAAGGGATATATTTACATCTTTGAATGTCTGCTCATTAGGCACATTTCACTGTTTCTCTTATGATTTCATGTCTGGGAGCAACATTTCCCAATGGGATGTTTCTATGCACAGAGAAATTTTTTCTTGCTGATTGTCTTTTACCATTTGCCTCCAAGTGATGTTATCTCCTGACACCCTATCAACACCCTCAATGAAATTTTGCTCAAAATCTAACACTAAAGAACTACTTTTAATTGGATCCCATGGCCTTCACTCATGCTGAGGACATAGCCCTCAGTGTCACCTGAATTTCAAATTCTTACCTCTTCTGTAAAGGGCTAATTTGTCATGTCTTAATATAAAAGCATGATCAGTATGATCCTTGGCTTCATGTACCTTTTTACAAAGCACTTATCTTTGGAAATATTCAATGACTGAACACATGTCTTCACATTATCCTGAGGGACAGGAACTTTACTTTCTAGGTTTTATAGACTCTGTTCCTTGTGGTCTGTACTAATAGGGACTTTTTTTCTGATCTGGTGTGAATGGGACTCAAAAGGTTATGTAATCTGTCTAGCTGGGCTCATTCAGAATGTAGTGTTAACTCTTCTTAGGAAGATGAGAGCAAACAGGTAGGGCACTGACAACAGATCCACTTATTGAACTTTTTCTGAGGAAACATGAACACATGTGTCCAGACAAAGTCACAAATACAGATCAATTATAATTATCTGTATTTCTTTTATCCATCCATCATCTCAGAGTTTTTACTTAATATCCTTGTGAACATTTCAAGTAGTTTTCTACCTATTTTGAAATCCACAGTAAATTTTACTAGTATCATTTTACTAGTATCAATGTAGTATCATCACTCTATTACACTGCAGATAGTTTTGTCTATTTGTATTGTCAGTCTATGACGACACCACTCTGAACATGCCACATCTCATCTACCTATATTGTTGCATTACATCACAAAACCCTGTGCACACCCATTTTTTCCTGCAGCTTCCAGCCTCCACCCATTATTTTACCCTTTACTCATATGAAGTCGACAATATTAGTTTCCACATTTGACTAAGAGCTTGTAGTTATTTTTCTATGCGTTGCTTCTTTTACTTAACGTCATCTAATTTCACCCACCTGCTCCAGATGTAGGATTTTTGTTATTTCTTTAAATCCAAGGAGTATTCTACTGTCTATATATACCAGATGTTCTAATTTGCTTTCTGTTGTAGTGATGAACACCTTGACCAACAGCAACTTTGGGAAGAAAGGTTTGTTTCATTTTATATTTCCAAATCACAGTCCCTCAGAGAGAAGTCAGTGCAGCAGGAATCTGGAGGCAGGAACTGAAGCAGAGACCATGAAGGAGGCTACTTACTGGCTTTAGCAATTCTAATGTTTTTTTTTTTTTCTGGGAAAGTCTTTTGTTTCATCTCTATGAGGTTTCCAGCAAAGGGGGTAAATTGGCTTTTTTTTTCTTTCTAATTTGTGTGATGTTATTTCTCTTGTCTATTTGCTCTGTATACAGCTTCAGGAATCATGGTGTATTGTTAATGGTGAGAGTGAGCATACTGTCATGGTACAAATCTCAGAAAAAAAATGCCTTCAGATTCCCCCTACTGGATATGATATTAGATGTCAGTGAATCATTGTATGGTCTTTGTCATGATGATGTACATTTGTTCTATTATGGATTTTTTTAAGATTTTCATCACAAAGGATGATTGTATATTTTCAAACACCATTTCTGCACCCACAAAATGATCATTCAGTTCCTACATTCAACTGATGGTTTAGCATGTACTTGGATTTCTATATGGATCACCATGCACTTCGTAAATAAATCATATTTGATCATACTACATAATTATTGAAAGGCACTGTGAGTTTAGTTGGCCAATTTCTGGCATTGTAATTTTAATTTTTTTTTTTTTTTTTTTGTTTTTCGAGACAGGGTTTCTCTATGTAGCTTTGCGCCTTTCTGAACTCACTTGGTAGCCAGCTGGCTCGAACTCACAAGATTCGCTGCCTCTGCTCCAAGTCTGGATTAAGGCGTGCGCCACCACCGCCCGGCCTGTAATTTTAATTTGAAGACAAAATGATAAAAACATTGTTTTAACCCATGATTTTGATTTTGTTGGTTTTTTTTTTTTTTACAGAATAAAAAAGTTTTCCCTCATTAATCTTCTATGTGACAGGAATGATGGAAGATATAATCATGACAGGTGTGATACTGAAGCATATGGTGTTCTCCTACACATAAATTAGGATCAAGCATTGCAAAATCTCCCTTTTCATCTTACATTTTATTAGTCTGGTCCTCCTATAGTTTTAATTTCCATAAAAATATGTGAATCTTGTTAATCTTTTCAAAGAACCAAACCACTTCATTGATTCCTTGTGTTGATTTTTTTTCTTTCCATTTCAATCATTTCAGCTTGGATTTTGATGATTTTCTCCTGTCAGCTCTTTTGGTGTTAGCTATGTTTTGGTTAGCTACTCTCATTGTGTGGGGTTATTCTGAGGTTTTGGTGCCAATATTGTTTCTTGTATATATGTGTTTAGAATTGTATCTCCTCTTGGTGAGTTCTTCCTTTAACAAATATGATGTGACCTTCCTTATTTCTTCTGATTTGTTTTATTTGAAGTTTCTTTTGACAGATATTAGAATAGCTACTTACCCTTGTTTCCTACTTCCATTCATTTGAAACACCATTTTCTGTCCTTTTACCCCAAAGCAGTGTTCAGTGTTGATAGTGAGGAATGTCTTTTATATGCAGCAAAAAGATGGGTTCTGTTCTAAAGATAACTGCTAGTCTATGTCTCTTCACTGGAAATTGAGATCATTAAAGAGTTATTGTCAAACAGGGCTCATTAGTGTATATCATTTTGTTGCTTTCTGTCACTTTAATGGACTTCTCTTGACACACTGTTTTAGAATTGTCCTGTGACCTTCCAGGTGTTTATCCCTGTTTTCAGATGGAGGTATTCCTTCCAGTATCCTCTGTAGAGCTGCTTTAGTTGATACACATTCTTTTAATCTGTTTTTGCCATAGAAAGTTTTTCTTTATATCTCTTCTTCAATTTTAGTGTATAGTTCTTTTCTTTGTATAACAATTTGAGTTGGCAGTTGTGGTCATCCAGAACTTGTTATACATACTTCTAAGCTTTTCTGGCTTTAAAAGATTTTTTTCAGTAATTAGGTGTTATTCTAATGGGCCTGCCTTCATAAGTGTCTTGACTTGTCTCTTTTATGGTTTTGACAGCCTTTGTTTATTCTGTGATTTTAGTGCTTTAACTATAATATGTCACAGAGGAGGTTCTTTTCTGCATATATTTATTTGTGATATTGTAGACTTATAACTGAGATGACATCTTTTTCTCTAGGTTTGGGAAATTCCCTTCTATGGTCTTAATGAAGATATTTTCTACACATTTGCTATGATGTTCTTCTTCTATACCCATAATCAAAAGATGGGACTTTTGTGGTGTCCAAAACTTACCCATATTCTGTTTGTAGATTTTCATAAATGTAAATTGTCCTTCACTTGGAATTCAATTTCTCTACCTTTTCTCTGGCCCCAATTTTGCATTTCCTGAATGGTTCATTCTATTGCTAAGGTTATCTGATGGGGTTGTTATTTGGTTTACTGAGTTCTGCATTTCAAGCATCATTTAAGTTTGAGTTTTTCTTTTTCAGAAATGTCATCTCTTTGTTGAATTTTATTTTCATATCATATCTTGAATTGACATTTTATTCAACTCTTTGTGTTTTCTTGCTGCATATTCATATATTATTATTTTCCTTTTATTGAAAATATTTTTTCTAATACCTGATTATGGTTTCCTCTCTCTCTACTTCTTGTAGTTCCTTCTATCTCTCCTCCCATTTGATCCACACCCTTTCTGTCTCTCATTAGTAAACAAAGAAGCTTCCAAGGAATAATAATATCATAATATAATATAAAAAACTGAAACATTGAAATAGGACAAAACAGAACAAACAGAAGGAAGAGAGTCCAAGAAAGGTCACAAGGAGTAGGCACAAGAGACTTACTCATTCACTCACTCAGGAATTCTATATGAACATTAAACTAGAGGCCATGATATATATGCAAAATACCTGTAGGGTAAAAAGAGAGGAAAAAAGTAAAAATATATTAAATTAAATTATGGAAATAAAACTTAAAAAAATAAGGTAAACAAAAAGTCCAGACACAACAGTATGAGACAAGGAACCTCCAAAGATGCTGTTGGGTTCATTTTCTGTTGGCCACCTGCTTCTGGATAGGCAGATTACCCTTAAAAGTAGTTTGTTTCTCCAGTGAGATTCCTTTGGAGAAAGTTAGGTTTTCATTTGCAAGTGGTTGTCAATTGGAGACAGGTACTAGGTCAGAGGGCATGTGTTCTCTTCTTCTTTTACCTCTAGGACCCGTTCTGGTATAGACCCATGTTCTTGCTGCCTCAGTCTCTGTGAGCCCATAGAGTCATTGATCCTGTTAATGTAGACAGCCTTGTTTCCTTGATGTCCTCCATCAACTCTGGCTTTTACACTCTTCTATTTCCTCTCCCATTGAGTTCCCTTAGACCTGAGGCGAGGGATTTGATAGAGACATCCTGTTTAAGGCTGAGTGTTGCAAATGTCTCTCACACTGATTATTGTCTGCCTGTGGGTCTCCATATTTGTTCCCATCCATTGCAAGAGGAGCCTTCTCTGATGAGGGCTGAGGTACTCATCTATGAGTACAACAGAATATCATTAGGAGTCATTTTATTGGTACATTGTTTTTTGACCTTTGTGGGGTTTATCTGCCTGTTTTGTTTTTAGAGCATTAGTATTTGGTTTTACCCTAGGTCTCTGGGCAATTTATCTCAGGTTCTTGGTTACCAGCATAGTGTTGGGTATTGGTTCCATCTTATGGAGTGGACCTTAAGATAAGTCAGATATTGGTTGATTGCTATCCCAAGCTTTGTGCCATTATTGCACTAACATATCTTGAAGGCAGGACACTATTCTAGAGCAAAAGGTTTGTAGCTGGGTTGGGGTATATGCTTCTCCTTTAGTAGGATGCAGAGTACCATCCTGTAACAAAGACTCAGCATGTAGGGATAAAAGGCTTTATGAAGGCACCGACTCCACTTCTCCATGTTCAATGAATTGTGTTGGTGTGGTCTTCAAGAATAGAAATTTGTTATTGATTTGTGCAGAACACATTAGACTTGACAAAAATGTCAGTTGTTTGGGGGTTCCCATAGAAACCCTTTGGCCAACAACTCAATTAGATGTAACTCATCCTGTAATGGAAGATTCATATGTGACAAAATTTAGGACTCTGCCTCTCCCACTATTTGGCAATTTCATGTAGATCACCACCATATATGTATATATTTTAGGAAGCTTCTACTATATTATGTTTCCATACTACCCCTCAAATGTCCCTTAATTTTAGCTGTTTCTCCTCATATTTCCTCCCATGCTCCCCTCCTCTCTTTTCCCAGCCATTTGATCCGCACATCCCAGGCTCCTTGCATCATCTATCCATAACTATCTATTTCATTTCTCTCTCCTAAGAAGAACTATATGTCCCCACTCGTCCTTACTCTCTACCTAACTTCTGTGGTTCTATGGATTGTAGCTTGCTTATCATTGAATTAAGAGCTAATATACACATGTAAGCAATAACAATACCATATTTGTCTTTCTTGGTCTGGGTTACCTCACTCAAGATGATTTTTCCTAGTGAATTTCATTTTGTAACGACAGAGTAATATTTCATTGCATAAATGTACCACATTCTCTTTATCCATTCTTCCACTGATGGACATCTAGGTTGTTTCAAATTTCTGGCTATTATGACTTGAGCAGCAATGGACAAAGTTGAACAAGTGTCCTTATAGTAAGATGGAGCTTCCTTTAGACATATGCCAAAGAAGGGCAGATCCAGATGTTGAGGTAGACTGATTCCCATCTTCCTGAGGAACCATCACACTGATTTCTATAGTGGTTATATAAGTTTGTACTCCCTCCAACAGTGGATGACTCCACATCCTCAATAGCCTCAGCTGTCAGTTGTTTTATTGATCTTAGCCATTCTAATGGATATAACATGAAATCTCAAAATAGTTTTGATTTGCATTTCCCTAATGACTTTGGATGTTGAATATTTCTTTAAGTGTTTCTCAGCCACTTGAGTTTCCTCTTTTGAGAATTCTCTCTTTAGATCTGTACCCAGTTTTAACTGGGTTGTTTTCTTGATATGTAGCTTTTTTGAGTTCTTTATATATGTTATTTATTAGTGCTCCATCAAATGTGTAGTTGGTAAAAATCTTTCCACAGACTGATGGTTGCCACTTTGTCAAAATGATGGTGTTCTTTGCTGTGCAGAAATTTTCAGGTTCACAAGGTTATATTTATTATTAGTCTTAGTGCCTGTGCTAACAATGTTCTGTTCAGTTTTTTCTTGTGCCACTGAGTTAAAGGCTATTTTCCCAAGTTTTCTTCTTCAAGATTAAGTTTATCTTGTTTTATGTTGATGTTTACAATCCATTTGGAGTTGAGTTTTGTGAGAGTGATAAATATGGATGTATTTGTATCATCCAGTTCAACCAGTATTTGTTACCATTATGAGACTTAAGATTTGTGTAGAATATGTGTTGTCTAAGATTTTTGGGTTGTTTCTTTTTCTGGGCTGGGACTCATGAATCTGGAGTTGTTTGGTTGCTTGAATTTTTCTTTCTGTCTTTTTTTCTCTTTCTGTGGCAACTTTATTCAGCTGTTTTTTTTTTGTCTTGTGATTTTTTTATTTTATAATTTAATTTAATTTTATATATCAGCCACGGATTTCCCTGTTCTTCCTCCTCCCGCCCCTCCTGCCCTCTCCCAGCCCAACCCCCCATTCCCATCTCCTCCAAGGCAAGGACTCCCCTGGGGATTCAACTCAGCCTGGTAGATTCAGTCAAGACAGGTCCAGTCCCCAACTCCCTTCACCCAACCTTAGCAAAGTGTCCCTGCATAGGCCCCAGGTTCCAAACAGCCAGCTCATGCACTAAGCACAGGTCTCAATCCCACTACCTGGGGGCCTCCCAAACCGTTCAAGTTAATCAACTGTCTCACTTATCCAAAGGGCCTGATCCAGATGGGGGCTCCTCAGCTATTGGTTCATAGTTCATGTGTTTCCACTAGTTTGGCTATTTGTCCCTGTGCTTTTTCCAATCATGGTCTCAACAATTTTCACTCATACAATCCCTCCTTTTTCTCACTGATTGGACTCCCAGAGCTCCACCTGGGGCCTAGCTGTAGATCTCTGCATCTGCTTCCATCAGTCATTGGATAAGAGTTCTAACACAACAGTTAGGGTGTTTGGCCATCCGATCACCAGAGTAGGTCAGTTTGGGCTTTCTCTCGACCGTTTGCCATTAGTCTATTGTGGAGGTATCTTTGTGGATTTTTTTTAATATATATATATATATATATATGTATATATATATATATATATAACAATATTTAATATATATATTACAATATTTTACAATACCATTCAGTTCTACATATCAGCCATGGGTTCCCCTATTCTCCCCTCCCACCCCCTCCCCTTACCCCAGCCCACCCTCTATTCCCACCTCCTCCAGGACAAGTCCTCCCCGAGGACTGCAATCAACCTGGTAGACTCAGTCTAGGGAGGTCCAGTCCCTTCCTCCCAGACAGAGCCAAGTGTCCCTGCATAAGTTCCAGGTTTCAAACAGCCAACTCATGCAATGAGCACAGGTCTTGGTCCCACTGCCTAATTGCCTTCCAAACTGATCAAGCCAATCAACTGTCTCACTTATCCAGAGGGCCTGATCCAGCTGGGGGCCCCTCAGCCTTTGGTTCATAGTTCATGTGTTTCCATTCATTTGACTATTTTTTTTCAATAATTGAGTAAAACCAAAATTTACTATAAGCCACAGACACCCTAGGGACCTCCATGCTATATATATAGCCTCCATGGTTCTATGGGTTGTGGTCTGATTGTTCTTTATTTTATATCTAGAATCTACTTATGAGTGAGTACATACCATGACTGTCTTTCTAGGTTTAGGTTACCTCACTCAGGATGATTTTTTCTAGTTCCATCCATTTGCCTGCAAATTTCATGCTTTCATTGTTTTTCTCTGCTGAGTAGTACTCCATTGTGTATATGTACCACATTTTTTTCATCCATTCTTCCGTTGATGGGCATCTAGGTTGTTTCCAGGTTCTAGCTATTACAAATAGTGCTGCTATGAACTTAGCTGAGCATGTATCTTTATGGTATGAATCAGCATTCCTTGGGTATATGCCCAAGAGTGGGATGGCTCGGTCTTGAGGTAGTTCGATTCCTAATTTTCTAAGAAACTGCCATACTGATTTCCACAGTGGTTGTGCAAGTTTACATTCCCACCAACAGTGGAGGAGTGTTCCCTTTGCTCCACATCCTCTCCAACATTGGTTGTCATTGGTTTTTTTGATCGTAGCCATTCTAACAGGTGTAAGGTGGTATCTCAGAATCATTTTGATTTGCATTTCCCTGATGATTAAGGATGTTGAGCATTTCTTTAAATGTCTTTAAGCCATTTGTAGTTCTTGTTTTGTGAATTCTCTGTTTAGCTCTTTAGCCCATTTTTTAATTGGACTGTTCAGTACTTTGATGTCTAATTTCTTGAGTTCTTTATATATTGTGGAGATCAATCCTCTGTCAGATGTGGGGTTGGTGAAGATCTTTTCCCTATCTGTTGGCTGTCTTTTTGTCTTATTGACTGTGTCTTTTGCCCTGCAAAAGCTTCTCAGTTTCGAGAGGTCCCATTTATTAATTGTTGTGCTCAGGGTCTGTGCTGTTGGTATTTTATTTAGGAAATGGTCTCCGTGCCAATGCATTCAAGAGTGCTTCCTATTTTCTTTTCTATTAAGTTTAGTGTAACTGGGTTTATGTTTAGGTCTTTGATCCACTTGGACTTGAGTTTTGTGCATTGTGACAGATATGGATCTATTTGTAATCTTTTACATATTGACATCCAGTTATGCCAGCACCATTTGTTGAAGATACTTTCTTTTTTCCATTGTATAGTTTTGGCTCCTTTGTCAAAAACCAGGTGTTCATATGTGCATGGATTAATGTCAGGGTCTTCAATTCAATTCCATTGGTCCGTATGTCGGTTTTTATACCAGTACCAAGCTGTTTTTATTACTATAACTCTATAGTAGAGTTTGAGGTCAGGGATGGTGATGCCTCCAAGGGTTGCTTTATCGTATAGGATTCTTTTAGCTATCCTGGGTCTTTTGTTTTTCCATATAAAGTTGAGTATATTTTTTTCCAAGTCTGTGAAGAATTGTGTTGGGATTTTGATGGGGATTGCATTGAGTCTATAGATTGCTTTTGGTCAGATTGCCATTTTTACAATGTTAATCCTACCTATCCATGAGCATGGGAGATCCTTCCATTTTCTGATATCTTCTTCAATTTCTTTCTTTAGAGATTTAAAGTTCTTATCAAAAAGGTCCTTCACTTGTTTAGTTAGTGTTATCCCAAGGTATTTTATATTATTTGTGGCTATTGTAAAGGGTGATGTTTCTCTGACTTCTTTCTCAGCCCTTTTATCATTTGTGTATAGGAGGGCTACTGATTTTTTGAGTTGCTCTTGTATCCTGCCACTTTACTGAAGGAGTTTATCAGCTGTAGGAGTTTCCTGGTAGAGTTTTTGGGGTCACTTATGTATACTATCATATCATCTGCAAATAGTGAAAGTTTGACTTCTTCCTTGCCAATTTGTATCCCTTTGATCTCCTTTTGTTGTCTTATTGCTCTAGCTAGAACTTCTAGTACTATATTGAATAAATATGGGGAGAGTGGACAGCCTTGTCTTGTTCCTGAATTTAGTGGTATCGCTTTGAGTTTCTCTCCATTTAATTTGATGTTTGCTGTTGGCTTGCTATAAATTGCTTTTATTATGTTTAGAAATGTTCCTTGTATTCCTAATCTTTCTAAGACCTTTATAATGAAGGGGTGTTGGATTTTGTCAAAGGCTTTTTCAGCATCTAAGGAGATGATCATGTGGTTTTTTTCTTTCAGTTTGTTTATATGGTGTATTACATTGACTGATTTTCGTATGTTGAACCATCCTTGCATCCCTGGGATGAATCCTACTTGGTCATGATGGATGATTGTTTTGATGTATTCTTGGATTCGGTTTGCCAATATTTTGTTGAGTATTTTTGCATCAATGTTCATGAGGGAGATTGGTCTATAGTTCTCTTTCTTTGTTGCATCTTTGTGTGGTTTGGGTATCAGGGTAATTGTAGCCTCATAAAAAGAGTTTGGTAGTGTTCCTTCTGTTTCTATTGTGTGGAACACTTTGAAGAGGATTGGTATTAGTTCTTCTTTGAAAGTCTGGTAGAATTCTGCACTGAAACCATCTGGTCCTGGGCTTTTTTTGGTTGGGAGACTTTTGATGACTGTTTCTATTTCTTTAGGGGTTATTGGTCTATTTAAATGGTTTATCTGGTCTTGATTTAATTTTGGTATGTGGTATTTATCCAGAAAATTGTCCATTTCTTCCTGGTTTTCAATTTTTGTGGAGTACAGGTTTTTGAAGTATGATCTGATGATTCTCTGGATTTCCTCGTTGTCTGTTGTTATGTCTCCCTTTTCATTTCTGATTTTGTGAATTTGGGTGCTCTCTTTGCCTTTTGGTTAATTTGGCTAGGGGTTTGTCTATCTTGTTGATTTTTTCAAAGAACCAACTCTTTCTTTCATTGATATTTTTGTATTGTTCTCTTGTTTCCTATTTCCTTGATTTCAGCTCTCAATTTAATTATTTCCTGGCATCTATTTCTCCTGGGTGAGTTTGTTTCTTTTTGTTCTAGAGCTTTCAGTTGTGCTGTTAATTCATTGGTATGGGATTGCTCCATCTTCTTTATGTGTGCATTTAGAGCTATGAATTTTCCTCTTAGCACTGCTTTCATAGTGTCCCATAAGTTTGGGTATGTTGTACTTTCATTTTCATTGAATTCCAGGAACTCTTTAATTTCTGTCTTTATTTCTTCCTTGACCCATTGATGTTTCAGGTGGGCATTATTCAGTTTCCATGAGTTTGTGGGTTTTATATAATTTTTGTTGTTATTGAGGTCTAACTTTAAGGCATGGTGGTCTGATAAGATACAGGAGGTTATTCCAATTTTTTTGTATCTGTTGAGATTTGTTTTGTGTCCAAGCATGTGGTCAATTTTTGAGAAGGTTCCATGGGGTGCTGAGAAGAAGGTATATTCTTTTGTGTTAGGATGGAATATTCTGTAGATATCTATTAGGTCCATTTGAGTCATAACATCTGTTAAGTCCTTTATTTCTTTGTTAAGTTTCAGTCTGGTAGATCTATCTTTTGGTGAGAGTGGTGTGTTAAAATCTCCCACTACTAATGTGTGGGGTTTGATGTGAGTTTTAAACTTTAGTAGTGTTTCTTTTATGAATGTGGGTGCTTTTGTATTTGGAGCATAAATGTTTAGAATTGAGACTTCATCTTGGTGGATTTTTCCCCGTGATGAATATGTAATGTCCATCCTGGTCTCTTTTGATTGATTTTAGTTTGAAGTCTATTTTATTAGTTATTAGGATAGCTACACCAGCTTGTTTCTTAGGTCCATTTGCTTGGAAAACCTTTTCCCAGCCCTTTACTCGGAGGTAGTGTCTGTCTTTGGAGTTAAGGTGTGTTTCTTGTATGCAGCAAATGGATGGGTCCTGTTTTATTATCCATTCTGTTAGCCTGTGTCTTTTTATAGGTGAGTTGAGACCATTGATATTGATGGATATTAATGACCAGTGATTGTTAATTCCTGTTATTTTTTTTGGTTGTGTTGTGTTGTCCTTCTGTGGTGTATGTTGGTGTGGGATTATCTATTGCTTGATTTTTCATGGATGTGTTTAGCTTCTTTGAGTTGAATTTTCCCTTCTAGTACTTTCTGTAGGACTGGGTTTGTGGACAGGTATTGATTAAATCTGGTTTTATCCTGGAATATTTTGTTTACTCTGCCTATGGTGATTGAGAGTTTTGCTGGGTATAATATTCTGGGTTGGCATCCGTGGTCTCTTAGTGTCTGCATGAGGTTTGTCCATGATCTTCTAGCTTTCATAGTCTCTATTGAGTAGTCTGGTGTTATTCTGATGGGTTTGCCTTTATATGTTACTTGGTCTTTTTCCTTTGCGGCTCTTAATATTTTTTCTTTGTTCTGTGTGTTTAGTGTTTTGATTATTATGTGGCGAGGGGACCTTTGTTTTTTTATCCAGCCTATTCGGTGTTCTGTAAGCTTCTTGTATCTTCATAGGTATTTCTTTCTTTAGGTTAGGAAAGTTTTCTTCTATGATTTTGTTGAATATATTTTCTGTGCCTTTGAGTTGGTATTCTTCTCCTTCTTCTATCCCTATTATTCTTAGGTTTGGTCTTTTCATGGTGTCCCAAATTTCCTGGACGTTTTGTGTTACGACTTTTTTGTCTTTAGTGTTTTCTTTGACTGACAAATCTATTTTCTCTATCGTGACTTCAGTGTCAGAGATTCTCTGTTCCATCTCTTGCAATCGTTGGTTATGCTTGTTTCTGTAGTTCCTGTTCGTTTAGTCAGGATTTCTATTTCCAGTATTCCCTCAGAATGTGTTTTCTTTATTGTCTCAAATTCATTTTTCAGATCTTGGAATGTTTCTTTCATCTGTTTAATTGCTTTTTCTTGGCTTGATTTGATTTCTTCCCATTTTTTGTTCGTTTTTTCTTCCATTTCTTTAAGGGAGTTTTTTATTTCCTCTTTAATGGAGTTTTTCATTTCCTCTTTAAGGGAAGTTTTTATTTCCTCTTTAAGGGAGTTTTTCACTTCCTCTTTAAGGAAAGTGTTTATTTCCTCTTTAAGGTAGTTTTTCATTTCCTCTTTAAGGAAAGTTTTTATTTCCTCTTTGAGGGAATGTTTTATTTCTTCTTTAAGGGCCTCTATCATCTTCTTAAAGTCATTTTTAGGGTTGATTTCTTCTGTTTCTTCTGTCATGGTATGTTTAGGTCTTGCAGGTGTAGAATCACTAGGTTCTGATGTTGCCATATAGGATTTCATGTTGTTGCCTGTACTTTTGCACTGGAGTCTACTCATCTCTTCCTCTGTGCAGTACAGGTGGTGTCTGTGTCTGAGAGTGCCTCTCTTGTTCTAATTTTTAGTCTGGTTTAGTAGGGGTTCTTGGTTAAATTGGTGCTATTGGGCTATTTCTTCAGGGGCAGCTGATTTCAATCGGTGAATTATATACTTATGATTCTGGTGATCTGGTTTGGTGGCTGGGTAGTGCCTTCTTCTGTGTTCCCAGGTCACGTTTTGTTCATTTGTCCACTCCTCAGCTGATCTTGTTTCTTCAGACTTTAAACTGTAGGCATCTGAATCCTCTCCCAGATGGGTTTCAGCTGAGCAGGGTAGTCTCACCAACACCTCCAAGTTGTTGGGTTTCACAGGATCAGCAGCTGGGCCCTGGGTTGTCCTCAGATGGAGTGTTCAGATTCGTTCTGGTTCCGACCCACGGAAATAGCCTCTTCCCCAGGTGTTGGGGTTAGGGGCGTCCCTGTTCCAAGCTGCGTCTGCTTGTCTTCGTCCCTGGGCCTGTCTACCTCTGTGGTCCACCACCGCTGGGCCTGTATGTCCCTGTCAGCTGCTGCTGGGTCTGTCTGCCCCTGGGGGCTGCCACCGGGCCTGTATGTCTCTGCCGACTGCAGCTGGGCCTGTATGTTCCTGTCAGCCACCATTGCCGGGCCCGTCTACCTCTGCAGGCCGCCTCTGTGGCCTACCTGCGTCTGCTTGTCTTCGCCACCATGCCTGTCTACCTCTGTGGGCCACTGCTGGGCCTGAATGTCTCTGCTGGTTGCCGCCGGGCCTGAATGTCCCTGTGGGCTGCCACTGGACCCATCTACCTCAGAGGGCCGCCGCTGGGCCAGTCTACCTCTGTGTGCCACCGCCGCAGGCCTACCTGCGTCTGCTTCCTTCGCCGCCGTGCCTGTCTACCTCTGTGGGCTGCTGCTGGGCCTGAATGTCTCTGCTCTCTTTGTGGATTTTTGGGGACCTCTCTAGCACTTTGCTTCTTCCTATTCCCATGGGGTCTTCATTTATCATGGTCTCTTTTTCCTTATTCTCCCTCTCTGTTCTTGATTCAGCTGGGATCTCCCACTTCCCTAAGCTCTCTTTCCCTCAAACCTTGCCCTTCTTTACCTCCCCCCCACACGTCCAATTTGCTCCAGAATATATAAAGAATTCAAAAAATTAAATATCAAAATGCCCAACAGTCCAATTGAGAAATGGGCTATAGAGCTAAACAGAGAATTCTCAACAGAGGAAGCTCAAATGTCTGAAAGACATTTAAGGAATTGCTCAACATCCCTAATCATCAGGGAAATGCAAATCAAAACAACTCTGAGATACCACCTTACACCTGTCAGATTGGCTAAGATCAAAAACACTGAAGACAGCTTATGCTGGAGAGGATGTGGAGCAGGAGAACTCTCCTCCATTGTTGGTGGGAATGCAAGTTTGTACAACCACTTTGGAAATCAATATGTTGCTTTCTTAGAAAATCGGGAATCAATCTCCCCCAAGACCATACCACAAGGGCACATGTTCAGCTATGTTCATTGCAGCATTATTTGTAATAGCCAGAACCTGGAAATAACCTAGATGCCCTTCAACTGAAGAACGGATAAATAAATTGTGGCACATATACACAATAGAATACTACCCAGCAGAGAAAAACAATGACATCATGAGGTTTGCAGGCAAATGGATGGATCTAGAAAAAAATCATCTTGAGTGAGGTAACCCAGACTCAGAAAGACAACATGGTATGTACTCACTCATAGGAGGATACTAGATGTAAAACAAAGGATGACTAGACTAGACTGCTACTCACAACTCTAGGGAGGCTACCTAGAAAACAAGACCCTAAGAAAGACACAGGGATCACCCAACAACAGAGAAATGGATGAGATCTTTATGTCTTTTGTATACTTTATTTTGCAAATTCAACTCTTCTTGTATTTCAGTGTTGGAGTTTGCAATGTTTTTAGAGTTCTAACTTATACTTAGGGTTGAAGTGTAATTTTTTTGGGACTAGTATTTAGAAGTAAAAGTTCTATTTTAGGCTTTCCTCTGTGGATCATGTGTTGGCCTGTTTCAGCTCAGGCCTGCTGTCTGTTTATGCAGTTTATGATGTGAGCAATGGAGATCACCACACCCCCCCATGAGTCTTACCCAGAGCCAGATTCCATCCCCACACTGAGCCCACAGCTTCTGAAACTGATACAAGATGTGGGAAATTCAAAGGACCAATATGCTTTATGCATACTAAGAATTGGCCCACACTGTGTCTTTGACTACTGCTGAGGTTGCTGGGGAAAATGGAGCTTCCTCTGTGTCTGTGGGTCTAAATCATGTCAAATATGGTCCCTGAACTTCCCCTGAGGCCTCTGCAAAATGCTGAACTGCCACAGCACTTATGTGATTCACATACTTGCATCCTGAGGTATCCTGCCTATAATTTTTTCTGGCAGTTTCATAACTTCAGCTTGAGGATTTGGTTCATTTTGACATAACTTATATAGTTAAGAGACATAGATTTAATTTCATTATTCTCCAGGTGGATATCATGCTTTGCCAGCACCATTTGTTGAGCAGACTTCTCATCTTTTTCCTCTTAAAAAAAAATTAGTTTTTTGTGTATTTCACATGATGTATCATATTCACCATGTCCCCAAACTCCTCCTAGATCTGCAATCACAGCTCTACCCACCCTAATTTGTGTTCTCTTTTAAAAAATAATCTATCAAATCTAATTTGTGCTACACTTATACTCATGGGTATGTGGCCATCCTCTGGAGCATGGTTGCCCCATCAGAGTAACACCATTAAAGAAATATGACTCTCCATCTCCTTCCTAATACCTCCTTAGCTAGGGGTTAGACATCATGTATACCCTTACCTCCATGCTGGGATTCTGTAGGGTTGGTTTTGGGAAGGAAGAACTTCTCACTGAACCCATATATACTAGAATATCCCTCAACCCTCATTAGAGAAGCTTAGATTTTTGCAATAGATGGCAATGAATCAAAGATCTTCAACTGGTCAGGGTACAGAGATTAAGAGGCTGAAGAATGTTCAGCTCTAAATGTGTCATCTACATTATATGTCCCACTCCAATGTCCCAGAGATCTTCAGGAAAGAGGGGCCATAAAGACCATAAAATCCAGAGTCTGTTTGTGAGCATAAAGGAGTGATATTTGCTGAACAACATACACAGTTACACATAGGAACCCACAGTAATTGTGACAGTATTCTATCACTATTAACAGTTCATGCTTCAAATGTTCTTGCCATATCCATGTGGGTTCATTTATCAGCCCTCTATTCTGCTTATATTAGTTACTTTTCCATTGCTATAATAAACTACATGGCCAAGACAATGTAAAAGAAAGGTTTTATTGAAGGGAGCAAGTGGCAGGCATTGCATCAGGAACAGAAGCAGAGTGTTCATATCCTAAACAATGAGTAGGAAACAGAGAGACTGGAAGCAGAGAGAAATAATTGGGAATGGCCAAGGCTTTTAAACCTGGGGGCTTACCCCAATGAATGGAAGCTTCCTCCAGCAAGGCCCTACCTCCTAAGCCTCCTCAAACATCATCACCAAATGGTAATAAGATGTTCAAATGTCAGAGCCTATGAGCACATTCTCATTTAAACCACTGCACTGTTTCATTGGTCTACATGTATATTTTATGGCAGTACAATGCTATCTCTTTCACTATGGCTTTATAGTATAGGCTGAAGTTTCTATTTGAATACATTTATCCATTCTGTTTAGAATAGATTTGTCTGTGTGACTTTGTGTTTCCATATGGATTTGAATATTTTCTATCTCTCTGAATTATGGTACTGGAATTTTGATGGGAATTGTGTTAGATTCTGGCAACATTCACAATATTAATTCTGCCAATCCTAGATCATGGAAGGTCTCACTATCATCTCTATTTTCTTTTTTCCATGTCTTAAAGTTTTAGTTCTAAAGGTCTTTCTCTTCTTTGGTTATGATTATTACCAGGTACTTTATTTTTGTACATATCACAAATGTGATATTTCCCCCAATTTGTTGCTCACCCAAGTTCTTTACTGGTATATATAGAAGCTACTGAATTTTACTTTGATTTTTTTATCCTGTTTCTTTACTAGACATATATATTAGATATAAAATATGTTTTCCTATAGTGTCTGAGGTTCTATTAAGTATAGAAACATGTCTTCTGCAAAGAGGAATAGTGTGACTTCTTCATTTCCCTTTTTTTTACCCCTATTACATCTTATCTCATTGTTATAGCTAAAATTTCAAACACTGGATTGGATAAGACTATGTTATACTCAGGACAATGAGCTGAAATAGAAACATGATTTTTAAATGTAAGAATAAAATATAACTTCCAGGCATAATGTATTAATATTCTATCAAAATCATACACTATGAGATGAAGAATACATATTGAAAAATCATAGTTTGTGATTTTTCCTTCACCATAAATTTATATATGGAGCTTTGTGTGCCAAGTATGGTTTTTCTTAACAGTAATAAAATTTATTACTATTTTAAAGAAGTGAAAGTTTACTTGTTATATATGTCATTTGAAATAAACTATACTTAAATATGTGGTATCAGATAATTGAAAATTTTAAGTATTTCTTAGAAAAATGTAGAAAATGAGATAATGGAGAAGGTTGGACATTTCAGTGATAATAAAAAATCATAATAAATAAGACTTTAAATTGAATAGTGAAGTCATATTCAGAGAGCTTCCAAGAACATAATAGAAGGAGTATATTCTACTTCTATAATCAGAACAATGTATCTCAGATATGACCTGAGGGTCTGAATCCTACAGTCATGGGTTGTTGTTTTTTTTTTTTGTTTGTTTTGTTTTGTTTTGTTTTTTGAGGCTCAACAGGTGTGATTTTGTTTCTATCTCAAAAACTTTTTCACAGCAATTTTTATGTCTTTATTCCTCAGACAATAGATGAATGGGTTCAGCATAGGAGTGACAACACTGTACAAAACTGAGGCTCTGGCAGTGGACTGCGAATTTTCTGTTACAACAGAGCTCAGATATAGACCTATTCCTGTGCAATAAAATAAAGAGACAACAGAGAGGTGAGATGCACACGTGGAAAATGCTTTGTATTTCCCTTGAGCTGATGAGATAGCATGTATGCAGGAAAGTATTTCGTAGTAAGAACAGAGGATGGCAATGAGGGATCCAGCTGCCAACAACACAGGTAAAAGATACATGACAAGGAGAGTAACAAAGTTGTTTGAACAGGTGAGTTGTAACACCTGATTCAGCTCACAGAAAAAGTGATGAATTTTCAATTCTGTGCAGAAGGATAACTGTAGCACCATGAAGCCTTGTGATGAGACATGCAGGACATTTACTATCCAGGACACCACAACCATCAACACACAGAGTCTGGGATTCATGATGACTGTGTAATGCAAGGGGTGACAAATGGCCACATATCGATCATAAGCCATTATGGTTAGCAGAAAGATGTCCAGTCCTGAAAAAAATATGAAGGAAAGCATTTGAGTGATGCAGTCTTTGTACATTACGAACTTATAATGTGACTGGAGGTTCACTAGCATCTTTGGTACAGTGGTGGAGGTGAAACAGATGTCCACAAGTGACAAGTTGGAGAGGAAGAAGTACATGGGCGTGTGTAGATGAGATTCTGAGATCGTGATCAGGATGATGAGTAGATTCCCAAGCACAGTGACCAGGTACATGGCAAGGAACAGTCCAAAGAGGACAGGCTGCAACCTTGGGTCTTCTGAAATTCCCAGAAGGAGAAATTGTGAAATTTGTGTGTCATTCTCTAGCTCCATGTCATTTATGTTACTAAAAATTAAAGCAAAATAAAACAAAAAACAGAGAAAATGTGATGATGAAATTATGTAACTATATAGAAACACTATCATATTAGTCAAGCCCTGAATTCTTCAGTTTTTCATGTGTGTTTAATTTTTGCATAGTTCTCCCTTTAGTGGTGAGAGCCATGCGACTTTGAGTAATAAGGCAAGGCCCTGGAGAATATAGACCACTTGGCAAAGCCTGTGGACAGTTTGCCACATAATTCTGGACTTGACTCTGGGGGCATATGCACTAAGTTCTCTCCTTACTTTTGCTATACAAGCCATATTTCTGGCTACCTTTAATTTCACTTTCTCAGTCACAGATAAAATAGATATTACAAAAGGAAAACTTCCTCCTGATGACTCTCATCTGAGTCAGCCAAAGGGAATGTTGCTAAAAATACACAGTGGACCTGATTCAGCCCCTAAAACCTTTGGTGTTTCAAATGTGACCATGAATTCAGGCTTTTTAAGAAAAAAGGTGTTGCCTTTCCAACGCACCCTGTAACTAGCCTAAAAGAGTCACAGTAGCTCATAAGTTTAATATTACATATTTGCACAACTGCTCTGGGAAGAATGATTTTAACCACAGGCGCTTTGGAGAAATGCTAAAAAGAGATGATATCAGCAGTTAATGGGAACAATCTAGAGACGGGTAATGAAATAGAACCATAGAAATCCACAGTTCTCTCGTTTCTAATAACTGTACCAATACTGTGAGAAGTTAAGATAGATGGATATACGGACAAGGGATACACATTTAAGGATAAACTATTAAGAGTAAGCTTCCTAGTTATGCTGTCTATAGGATAAATGGAAAGCCTTGGTATGTCCCCAGAGGAGATGGAGTAGTACAGAAAGTATAATGACTTGATCCAGCTTTGGCTGGTGAGTGGATTGTGAGAACCCAGACCTTACCAGATGTAAATATTAACCACTAGAGATAAAACTATCTTCCACTCTGCATGATGCTGTATCCACAAATGCTGCCAACTGTTCTATCTGTAAGTGTGCCTAGTTAGAAAACTTCCTTTGTCGCTTGCAACATTGCTTGTGTTTCTAACATTTGCGCTCTATATCAAATAGGTAAGGGTACCAGTGGGAAAGTAGAGGGAGCTTGGGTGAAAGAAGGAAAGAAAACAAACATAATTGTAGTAACCATTTCTAGAAACTTAAGGAAACAAATCTGATTGTAAAATTGTTCAAACAAACCAACAAAGGTGTATAAAAACATCCCAGACTATTCAAGGCCACTTGTTTGAACAAAGGTGGTCACAGTTTCTTCATTGTGCCAACTTCACACATCTGTCCTAGATCATTTAACACATCTACAGTAAGGCTCCTGGCACCCTAGCCTTCTCTGAGGTGGAAATACTCACTCTCAGCTTTACTGAAAAGTTATGCATTGAAACACTTAAACCTTAACCCTTGTGATGGTTGAACTTTTTCCAACTTGAAACAAACCTTGACGTTTCTGGGAAGAGAGAAGATTAATTGTAAAAATGCCTCTGTAAGATTCACCTTGGGCAAGTTTGTGGCACATTCTCTTGATTGGTCACTGATATGGGTGGGCTAACCCCATGCCCAGATGGTTCTGGTATGAGAAAGCAGGCTCTGCCTTAGCAGTTGGGACTCAAAAGGGGTAGAAGAATCCAAAACCTTTCAACATCTCTAAAGAAGATGGTATCTACTATTAGGTTTATAGAAAGGCATTAAAGAAGGACGGTAAGAAGATCAGGACCAAAGCAACCAAGATCCAGTGTCTTGTTATTCCACATGCCCTGCAACACAAATGGTGATGTATTTCTCTGAAGAAACAAAACCCTAAAAGAACAAGGAAGACATTGCAGAATATATTAAACTTATGGCCACGATAATGGAAGAAGGCAAAAAACTTGGAGTTGGGTATGTAGAAAGGGGGTAAGTGTATGAGGGCGGGGGGGGTGGTAGAATAGTAACAAAATACATTGTATAAAAATTTTAAAATAGAATCTTTAAACATAACATACAATCAAAACTTGTGGCAGGGGAAAATAATGAGAAACAAAATACCCTAGATGCTGCTGAAACATGAAGATACCAGTATTTACTCTGATCAGATCACTAGTTTAATTTGCACCTTCATGCGGTTGAAATTGCCTTTTTGTTATTTACATGTGTCACTTTTTGAATGTGTTCTGCCCTCTATAATATGTGTCTCATTTTAGAATATATTCAGCAACCCTTGTCCTATCAAATCTACACCTACCCCCACAGCCTAATAGAAAACACACACACACACACACACACACACACACACACACACACAGCACACAGCACACAGCACACACATACACCAGTGCACCCGCTTGTTGAAAACAAGTCATAAAACATAGTCTCATAATCTCATGGGATTCTTAGTCTCCTGTTAATATCACGTGCTTTTTGCCCCAGTCACAGTATGGACCTTTTTCCTGTGTTATTCTGAAACTTTTAGTTTTGAAATCTTTGCAAAATCCAATAAGCCTATTGCAGTTCTGCCTTTTGTTTCCTCCAACATGCAAAAACCTCCCAACAACATGTTCTCTGAAATCCTGCATTCACCAGGAAACTTCTCCTTCACACCTAATTCAATTCTCTGTGTGACTATTCCCTTCTGCCATCACATTGAACACTCTGCTGAATCTTCACATTCAGATGTGAGAGCTATGTGAGTAGACCTCACCTGCTTTGTGCACTTTTGCACTTTCACAGTGGTAGAGAATATGTATGCGTTATATAGAACAACAACAAAGTCTAAAAGAAAATTAAAATTTATGGTATACAAGGAATGTCAGCGGCTATAGAGAAAGTGAAAGAGTTACATTTTTATTCTATAGATTTGTATTCATCATCAAGAATTAAATAAAAATAAAAACCAATAACTGGGTGTGATCTATCCACTCATCCATCTATCTACCTACCTACCTATCATCTATCTACGTACGTAACTACCTATCTACCTACCTACCTACAACCTATCTACCTATCATCTATCATCTACCTACCTATCTACCTACCTATGTATCTATCATCTATCTATCTACCTACCTATGTATCTATCATCTATCTATCTATCTATCCATCTATCTATCTATTACTTAGCAATAACCTACACTAAAAGACTCAATGAACAATGGTCCTCTAATATTTTGCCCCACTGAAGCCACTTGGTTATACACAGTGACAATGCTATTTGTGAACATTTAGCACATGGCAAGAACACATTTTAGCTGAGTTTTAAAACCTTGAATAGTGAAAGGAAAGCTAAAGTTCATCGGTGGGCTGCCTGAGATGAGAAACTCAGGAGAAAAAAACATAGACATATTTCACTTAAGAAATTGTTTTAATATGTATAACCATAAATATCTAGCAATTCCAAAAATATATAAGGAATAAAAACAAAAATTCTACTGATATGCTTATAAGTAGGAAATAGTTATAGGAGAATAATACTAAGAAACTCAGAGAAGTGATGGAACTCAGAAATAAGTAATGCATGAACTTCCTCCTCCTACTCACCATATGTAATACTTAATTTCTCCTGTCCCCTTAATGAACTTCAAGGACCCCTGACCTATGCCCTGCTTACATAAAATCCCCTCAAGCCCCTCTACTCTCATTTTAATTGGCTCCCATTGCTATCACTTCACAGTCAACAATAATCTTGAATAGCTGACTTGAAGGTTTACTTCTGATCCTAGCATATCAATTACATGAATTGGTGATTTCCTGGAAGAAGCAAGAAAATATTCACAACCAACTCTGAGCCATCCCTCAGATCAGCTTGGCTGGACTGGCTTTCAGAAGATTTTAAGCAAATGGTCTTGTCTTCTGTCCCTAATAATCTTTGCTGTGGTGACTTTGAGACTCACCTGGATGAGTTGTATAAACAGAAGGTTTCTGTGTGTAAGAACAATTTGCCCCGTTGAAGGCTGACAGAGGACTGACACTGTGTAATTAGATGGCAGGAAGACAGTCATCAGACCCTGAAACGTTGAGGGCATTAAAGGAAATGACAATGCAATGTACAATCCTCAACTGCATACACGATGGGACTATAGCAGGGGCAGTATTTACAGCTATGCATATCTGCTCATTAGGTACATTTCCATCTCATTATTCCACCATGCAGCCAATCATTTCCCCATGGGCTGTGGCTCTTCATAGAAACCAATTTCTTTCCTGCTGATTCCATTTCCCCTAGACACCTAATTGTTGTCAGGTGAATCATTGGTTGATGTTATTACTTCTCCATGGACTCTCCTAGTGTCCAAAGTCCTAAAATTCTAACTCAGCCCAAGGACCTCCAGTTCAAAATCAATCTATCTTTGCAGGGTCCCATGAATTCCAAAGCCTTTGTTTGTGTTTGGGAGAGAGCCACTGATAAATCCATGTTTTAGTATTCATCTTTCCTATAAGACACTAATCTATGATTCCTTGATACAAAACTATGAAATGTATAATGCATATCTTCATGCTCCATTTTACAAAATGATTACTGATATCAAATGTTTAACCAAATTAGTGTTTTCATTTACTTCTTCATCTTAGAAATATATGATAATTTAAATATTTGATGTATATATAATTATCAAACCGTACATATATTAACATATAATATATAATTAAGTATAATTATATACTATATATATATATATATATCCTATTTTATTCCACCTCCTACTGAAACCCTTCTTCCCAGCAATTCTCCCTCCTGCTTTCATGTCTTTTTGATGATTTTTTACCTTCTGAATTTAATTAGGGCCACTTGTGTGAGTTGTGGGTATCTATATTTGTTCCTATCTGTTGTAAGAGGAAGATTCTCTGATGATGGTTAAGCAAGGTATTCATATATGAATACAGAAGAATGCCATTACCATTCATAATATTGCTATGGACTTTTTTCTGGGGGTGGGCACAGTTGTCTGAGTGTTTGTTTATTTGTTTGTTCTATAGCAGTAGTATTTGGTTTTAATCTAGGTCTGTGGGCTATCTAATCTCAGGTTCTTGGTTACCAAAGTAGTGTTGGGTCCATGTTCCATCTTATGGATATTATTAATAGAGCAGCAGTGAACATGGTTGAGCAAATATGTCTGTTGTAGCATCAAGTGTCCTTTGGGTATATGCCCAAGAATGCTATAGTTGGGTCTTGATGTTGATCACTTCCCAACTTCCTGAGGAACTGCCATACTGATTTCCAAAGTGGCTATACAAGTTTGTACTCCACAATCAAAGGATGACTCCACATCCTCGCCAGTATCAGTTGTCAGTTGTTTTATGGATCTTGGCCATTCTGATGGGTGTAAGAAGGAATCTCAAAGTAGTTTTGATTTGCATTGCCCTGATGGTTAAATATGTTGAACATATTTAAGTGTTTCTCAACTGCTTGAGTTTCCTCTTTTGAGAATTCTCTGTTTAGATATATACAACATTTTTAACTGGATGTTTGTTTTCTTGATTTCCACTTTTATGAGTTTTATATATTTTGGATATTAGTCCTCAATGAGTGTGTAGTTGGTAAAAATCTTTTCCAACTCTGTAGGCTTCTGCTTTATCGAAATGATAATGTCCATTGCTGTTCAGAGTCTTTTCAGTTTCATGAGGCCATATTTATTAAATTTTGATCTTAGTGTTAATAGTGTATGTTCAGTCTTTTTGTGCCACTGAGTTAAATGCTATGCCCTCACTTTTTCTTCTATCAGATTTAGTGGATCTGGTGTTCTGTTGATGTTTATGATCCATTCGGAGTTGAGTTTTTTTGGTGATAAGTATGGATGTATTTGGATCATCCAGTTCAACCAGCATTCATTACCATTATTATGAGATTCATGATTTCTGAAGGAAATGTGTTGTCTGATATTTTAATTAATTAATTAATTTGTTTATTTATGTATTTTACATACCACTCACAATTTCCCCTCCATCCTCTCCTCCTGTTCCCACCCTCACCTCCCTTCTACCACCCCCCATCCACTCTTCCTTCATCTCCATTCAGAAGGGGTAAGGCCTCCCATAGGAGTCAACAAAGCATGGCATAACATGTTGAGGCAGGACCAAACTCCTCTCCCTTGAATCAAGACTGGGCAAGGCATCCCACCACAGGGAATAGGTTCCAAGGAGCCAGCTCATGTGCCAGGGACAGGACCTGGTCCCACTGCTAGGGGCCCTACAAACAGACCAAGCTATACAACTGTCACCCAAATACAGATGGCCTAGGTTGGTCCCATTCCAGTGCCCTAGCTGTCGGTCCAGAGTCTGTGAGCTCACAAACTCAGGTGATCTGTCTCTGAGGGTTTCCCTGGAATGATCTTGACCCCCACCCCCATTGCTCATACAATCCCTCCTACCTCTCTTCACCTGGACTCCCAGAGCTCAGCCCAGTGCTTAGCTGTGGATCTCTGCATCTGCCTCCATCTGTTACTGGATGGAGGCTCTATGATGACAATTAGGATAATCAACAATTTGAATACAGGGGAAGGCCAGTGCAGGCACCCTCTCCACTATTGCTAGGAGTCTTAGCTGGGGTCATTCTTGTGGTTTCCTGGGAATTTCCCTAGCACCAGGTTCTCCCTAAACCTATAATGTTCCCTCTTTATCAAGATATCTCTTTCATTAATCTCTCCCTATACCCTGGCCCCAACTTGACCATCCCTGCCCCTCTACCCCATCCCCAGTTTACCCAGGGCATCTCATCTATTTCCTCTTTCCAGGGAGTTCTATACATCTCCCTTAGGGTCCTCCTTGTTACCTAGATTCTCAGGGCTGAGGATCATAGCCTGGTTATCCTTTGCTTTACATGTAATATCCACTTAAGAGTGAGTACATTCCATGTTTGTCTTTCTGTGTCTGGGTCACCTCTCTAAGGATGATTTTTTTTCTAATTCCATCCATTTGCCTGCAAATTTCATGATGCCATTATTTTTTACTGCTGATTAATATGCCTTTGTGTAGATGTACCAAATTTTCTTTATCCATTCTTCAGTGGAGAGGCAACTAAGTTGTTTCCAGGTTCTGACTATTACAAATAATGCTGCTATGAACGTGGTTGTACAAATTTGTACTCCCACCATTAGTGGAAGAGTGTTCAACTTACTCCACATCCTTTCCAACATAGACTGTCATTAAATTTTTGTACTTAGCCATTCCGACAGGTGTAAGATGGTGTCTCAGAGTCATTCTGATTTGCATTTCCCCGATGACTAAGGATGTTGAGCAATTCTATATGTATTTTGGAAATCAGTTCCCTGTCAGATGTGGGGTTGGACAAAATGTTTTCCCATTCTCTAGGGTGCCATTTTGTCTTATTTGCCATGTCCTTTGCCTTATAGAAGCTTTTCAGTTTTGGGAGGTCCCATTTATTAATTGCTTATCTCAGTGTCTGTGCTGGTGGTGTTATATTTAGGAAGTGGTCTTCCGTGTCAATGTGTTCAAAGCTACATCCCACTTTCTTTTCTGTCAGGATCAGTGTAGCTGGATTTATGTTGAGGTCTTTGATCCACTTGGACTTGAGTTTTCTGATTGATGATAGATACGGAGACATTTGCAATCTTCGACATGTTGACATCCAGTTATGCCACCAACTTTTGTTGGACATTCTCTTTTTTCCATTGTTTATTTTTGGCTTCTTTGTCAAAAATCAGGTAGTCTTGGGTGTGTGGATTTATACTGGAGTCTTTGATTTGATTCCATTGATCCACCTGTCTGTTTTTAATGCCAATACCAAACTGTTTTTTTTATTACTGTAGTTCTATAGTAGAGCTTGAGGTTAGGGATGGTAATACTTCCAGAAGTTCATGAATTGTACAGGATTGTTTTGGCTATCCTGGGTTTTATGTTTTTCCATATGAAGTTGATTTTTTTTTTAGTTCTGTGAAGAATTGTGTTGAGATTTTGATGGGGTTTGCATTGAATCTGTAGATTGCTTTTGGTAAGTTTGTTGTTTTTACTATGTTAATCTCACTGATAAATGAATATGGGAGATTATCCATTTTCTGATATCTATTTCAATATCTTTCTTCAAAGAGTTAAAATCCTTGCCATATAGGTCTTTCCTTCGTTTGGTAAGAGTTACCCCAAGATATATTACATTACTTGTGGCTATTGTAAAGGGTGTTGTTTCTCTGATTTCTTTCTCAGCCCATTTATCATTTGTATACAGGAGGGCTACTAATTTTATTGCGTTAATCTTGTATCCAGCCACATTACCGAAGGCATTTATCAACAATAGGAGTTCTTTGGTAAATTTTGGGGAGGTAATTCATGTATACTATCATATCATCTGCAAATAGTGAAAGTTTGATTTCTTCCTTTCCAATTTGAATCCCCTTGGTCTCCTTTTGTTGTTTTATTGTTCTAGCTAGAACCTTGAGTACTATATTGGTTAGATATGGAGAGAATGGATATCCTTGGCTTGCACTGATTTTAGCTGAATCCCTTTGAGTTTCTCTCCATTTAATTTAATGTTGGCTGTTGGCTTACTGTATATTGCCTTTATTATGTTTAGGTATGCACCGTGTATCCATGTTCTCTCCAGGACATTTATCATGAAGGTGTTGGATATTTTCAAAGGCTTTTTCAGTATCTAATGAGATGATTATGTGTTTTTTTCTTTCAGTTTGTTTATATTTTTGTATGTTGAACCATCCCTGTATCTCTGGGATGAAGCCTGCTGTGGATATCATTCTATATAAATAAAACACTGATGGCCAGTGACCAGACAGGAAGTATAGGCGGAACAAGGAGAGAGGAGAATTGGGGAAACAGGAAGAAGGAAGAGAAGAGACACTGCAGCCACTGCCAGGACAAGCAGCATGTAAAGACGCCAGTAAGCCACCAGCCATGTGGCAAGGTATAGATTTATAGAAATGGGTTAATTTAAGATATAAGAACAGTTAGCAAGAAGCCTGCCACGGCCATACAGTTTATAAGTAATATATCTGTCTGAGTGATTATTTAATACATGGATTGTGGGACTGCTGGGCTTGGTGGAACCTGGAGAGAAGCTCTCCAGCAACAAATGGCATCCAACGGCTTGAGTTTCCACCTTAAACCTGAGAATGTTTAATAACCAATTCTAAACAGAGCCAAAACCAGGTTCCTGCTTCTTGTCTCATATGGACAGCTAGATGCCACAAAACGCGGGTTTGAACACTGGCGGGTTCCTGGCATGTGCGTTTGACCAGCAGTATGGCGGTAATGAGGTGTCTGCCAGCAGCACATTATGCTGTGTGGTAGATTTAGTCTTTACTAGTATTTAAAAAAAAAAAAAGAGGTTTCTGGGCTACGCGCTGCTTTGATAAAAGCGTAGACCTACTATTTCTGAGACTTGATGACTCCCAGAGCTGGAGAAAACGTACCACCGCCATGTTGAAAAGCTGAAGGGGGCGGAGCCAGCAGCCACAGCGCTGTTTCAGGCCTAGAAGGCTACAGTCAATAACACTGATTCAGATGAAATAGTTTATAATACATGTAAAAATGTACGTAGGCTTAAAAGATAAAAAAAATACCATTATATAAACAAATAGTATCTAAAAATAAATTGTTTAAAAAAACAGTAAAGGTAATAAGCCATGTAAAGATGGCTATCACACCGAAAATCTGGATTATGTTGTCTTTGATATTCCTAACTAAAGAAAAACATTTGATTGTAAAAGCTGTTCAGTTATGCCAAAATGTAAATTTTAAAGGTACCTTGACTTCAAAATTTGAATATAAGGATATGTTACTTTGGAAAAGAGGTTCTGCTTTTGTTTCCACAGAAAGCCAGAGGCTATGGATTTGTTCCAGATTAAGATACATCAGGTTTCACCAGCCGAGACCCCCTGAAAGGTCTCCGATGACACCATGGCCCAGATGATCCAACATCCAGAGCAGTTTCAAGGCAACTGGTTCACACAATACAGCCTCACGAACGACCCCATAGGCCTAAAATTTTCTTTGCATCCCCATAAGATACAGCACCCCCCTCCAGCAGGAAATAGTAAGAGATGCTACACCCAAATTCCCAAATATACCAAGCTGGCTTTAGAGGTGGAATTGGCTCACTCCCCCTCTAAACCCAGACATATTGCTTTAAAAGAAATGGTTAAGAGATTCTTGCATCCCAAATCAGAGGAGCCCTCTGGTGTGGGACAGAGAAAAACCAATATTTTTATTTAAAACAGATTGATTATAAATGTGATCTCTTTCTAAAAAAGAAAAGGGGATATGATATAGATATATAGGAGGATATAGAGATGATAAGATAAAAGGGTAGATTAATGAACCTAATTTTAAAGAACAACTTGTTTAAAAGGTTTTACATTGGTATAGATTTTAGTTTATTGATACAAACTTGAAGTTAATTTTGTTATACTGTATATATATATATATATATATATATATATACTGTATATATATATGTATATATATATATATTCTTGTTTGAGGTATTATGTTTATGTAACTCATTTAAAATTGTAATTGATAATTAAAAATAGATTAATAATTAGTCATCTATGATAATCATATTTGTAGCCATGTTAGTTAAGTCTTCTAGGTATACATAGATATATTTCAGATAGATAGATAATCTTCAAACACTTCATAGACCTAGAGAATATGGCATTTAAATAACTTAGAATTCTGTTGATGTGAGACACAATTGCTCCTGGCTGCACCAATTTGATCCCGAGAGAATGTTGGGCTTCTAAGACATTTCCATTTGGAAGTTTGTCTTTTTGGCACAAAATGGGCTACTGGGCAAAGAACTGCCCTTGCCTTGACAGCTGACAGTATAAATGCAATGCTGTCTTTTCTGGACAAGCAGGACACAAGGAAAGCGACCACTGTACTCTGCCAAGACAGGGTAAGATGGTCTCTCAGAATTCCTGCTTCTGAAATTGGTCTGTCAGATACTCTAGGCCTGTAGCCAATTTGAATGCACCAACAATGTTGGGAAACATTAGGTGACTGTCCAGGCTGCCAGCTGTCTTGGTCTACTCTTGCAAGATTCCCAAAAGTTGCTTGCATCCATCTACCATTTCTCAGGTACCATTATGTTCCTTCTCAGATCTTTGATGTGGTTAAAGACTAGATAGTTGTAATTTCCTCAGTTATGATAAAAGATAAGTTAGATATAAAACCTTAAACTCACAAATATAAGATAGATAGGATATCTTCTTTAATATTGTAACTGTAATTCTTGCTCAATAATTGTTTTGTTATATGTACTTTTACCATGTTAAAGTTAAAATCTTCCTTTAAAAAAAAAAAGAAGAAAAGGGGAAGTGCTGTGGATATCATTCTATATAAATAAAACACTGATGGTCAGTGACCAGACAGGAAGTATAGGCGGAACAAGGAGAGAGGAGAATTGGGGAAACAGGAAGAAGGAAGAGAAGAGACACTGCAGCCACTGCCAGGACAAGCAGCATGTAAAGACGCCGGTAAGCCACCAGCCATGTGGCAAGGTATAGATTTATAGAAATGGGTTAATTTAAGATATAAGAACAGTTAGCAAGAAGCCTGCCATGGCCATACAGTTTATAAGTGATATAAGTGTCTGAGTGATTATTTTATACATGGAATGTGGGACTGCTGGGCTTGGTGGAACCTGGAGAGAAGCTCTCCAGCAACAGAAGCCTATTTGATCATAGTGGATAATTCTTTGATATATTCTTAGATTCTGCTAACTAGTATTTTACTGAGTATTTTGCATCGATATTCATAGGCAAGACTGATCTGTAATTCTCTTTCTTTGTTACATCTTTGTTTGGTTTTGATATGAGGGTAAGTGTGGCCTCATAAAAAGCATTTGGTAGTATTCATTATGTTTCTATTGTTTAGAACAATTTGAGGACTATTGGTATTATCTCCTCATTGAAATTCTGAAAGAATTCTGTGCTAGAACCATATGACCCTGGTCTTTTTTGTTGTTGTTGTGAGAATTTTAATGACTGTTTCTATTTCCTTACAGGTTATAGGTCTATTTAAATTGTTTATCTGATCTTGATTTAACTTTTGTATGTGGTACCTATCAAGAGTGTTGTCTATTCATTTTAGATTTTCCAATTTTGTGAAATACAAGTCTTTGAAGTATGACCTAATGATTCTCTGGATTTCATCAGAATCTCTAGTTATGAAATTTTCTATTCATTTTACATACCCATTACAGATCTCCCTTTCTTCCTTCCTCCCTTCTCCTGCCCTCCAACCTTCTCCTCTAACTCACTCCCTGTTCCCACCTCCTGCAAGGCAAGGTCTCCTATGGGGAGTCAGAAGAGCCTGATGCATTCAACTGAAGTAGGTCCAAGCCCATCCCCCCTGCAACAAGGCTGTACAAGGTGTCCCACCATAGGCACTGGGCTCCAAATATCCTGCTCATGCACCAGAGACAGATCCTGATTCTACTGCCTGGGGCCCCCCAAAACAATTCAAGCTAAACAGCCATCTTGCCTATCCAGAGTGCCTAGTCCAGTCCCATGGGGGCTCCACAGCTACTGGTACACAGTTCATGAGTTCTCACTAGTTTGGCTGACTGTCTCTGTACATTTCTCCATCATGATCTCCATGTCACTTACTCATAGAATCCCTCCTCTCTCTCAGTGATTGGACTCCTGGGGCTTGTCCTGGCGCCCGGCCATGAAACTCTGCATTTGCTTCCATCAGTTACTGGATGAAGGCTCTATGATGACAGTTAGGTTATTCACCAATCTGATTACCAGAGTAGTCCAGTTTAGACACCTTATCGACTATTGCTAGTAGTTTAAGGTGGGGTCATCCTTGTAGATTCCTGGGAATTTCCCTTGCACCCTGTTTCTCCCTATTCCCATGATGTTTTCATTTATCATGGTATCTCTTTCCTTGCTCTCCTACTCTGTTCCTGTTCCAGCTCAAACCTCCTGTTCCCTTATGTTCTCATCCTACATCCCCTACTCTCCATTGTCACCTGTCACCCCCAGTTTGCTCATGAATATCTCATCTATTTCCCCTTCCCAGGGCAATCCATACATCCCTCTTAGGGTTCTCCTTGTTATCTAGCTTCTCTGGAGCTGTGGGCTGTAGACTGGTTATTTTTTGCTTTACATCTAGTATCCACTTATGAGTGAGTATATACCATGTTTTCCTTCTGAGTCTGAGTTACCTCATCCAGGATGATATTTTCTAGTTCCATTCAATTGCCTGCAAATTTGATGATATTGTTTTTTACTGCTGAGTAGTACTCCATTGTGTATATGTGCCACATTTTCTTTATCCATTGTTTGGTTGAGGGACATCTAGGTTGGTTCCAGGTTCTGGCTATTACAAATAATGCTGCTATGAACAGAGTTGAGATGTGTTCTTGTGGTATGAGTGAGCATTCCTTGGGTATATGCCCAAGAGTGGTATAGCTGGGTCTTGAGGAAGATTGATTTTTAATTTTCTGAGAAGCTGTCATACAGATTTCCATAGTAGCTATACAAGTTTGCATTCCCACCAACAGTGGAGGAGTGTTCCCCTTGGTTTACATCCTCTCCAGCTTAAGCTATTATCAGTGGTTTTGATCATAGCCATACTGATAGGTGTAAGATAGTATCTCAGAGTCATTTTGATTTTCATTTCTCTGATGACTAATGATGTTGAACAATTCCTTAAGTGTCTTTGGGCCATTTGAGATTCTTCTGTTGAGAATTCTCTGTTTAACACTGTTGCCCATTTTTTAATTGGATGGTTCAGTATTTTGATATCCAGTGTCTTGAATTCTTCATATATTTTGGAGATCAGCCCGCTGTCAGATGTGGGGTTGGTGTGCTAGGGAAATTCCCCAGAATCCACAGGATGACCCAACCTTAGACTACTAGGAATAGTGGAGAGGGTGCCTGAACTGGCCTCTTTGGTAATCAGATTGGTAAATAACCTAACTATCATCACAGAACCTTCATCCATTAACTGATGGGAGCAGATGTAGAGATCCACAACCAAGCACTATGCTGAGCTCCAGGAGTCTAGTTGAAGAGAAAGAGTAGGAATTTTATGAGCAAGGGACATCAAGATCACGATGGGGAAATGTACAGAGATGACCAGGCCAAATTAGTGGGAACTCATGAACTGTGGAGCAATAGCTGTGGAGCCTCCATGGGACTGGACTAGGCCCTCTACATAGGAGAGGCAGTTGTTGCTTAAGGGACCCCCTGGCACTGGAATCAGGGTCTGACCCTGGTACATGAGTGGGATTTTTGGATCCCAGTGCCTATGGCGGGATATATTACACATCCTTGGTGCAGGGGGACCTGCGTCACCTGAATGTACCAGGCTATGCTGACTCCCCATGGGATGCTCTGCCTTGGAGGAGGTGGGGATGGGAGGTGAGTTGGGAGGGAAGGTTGATGGGTGGGAGGAGGGAGGAGAGAGAAGAGGATGTTCTAAGGTTAATATGTAAAATGAATAGAAAATTTCGTAATAATAGAAAAGAAAGAAAATATAGTTTTTTTGAAATCTTTAAAGGAAAAAAGCTCAATAAGTAAAACATCCATTAGAAAACAGCAATGGAGTAGATGATGTAGATGAAAGAATATAAATAAATGAAGATAAGGAGTACTTGAAGTAAGATGATCATGAAGGATGAACACAGCAGTTAAGACCCCTTTGTGAATGAATAAGAGATGGCACCTGTGGGGTAGAGAGGAGGATGTGAAGTAGACCCAAAACATCAAGAACATAGTCTGTGAATTTGTAGAAGAAAATCACACAACTTTAGTCCTCCCCCCAACCAACTAAAACCAAAACAAAACAAAAAGACACATCATCCAGCAATGGAAGCCATTCAGATGCACAAATTGATGTGAATCTGTACCAAAAAGACTTTCCTTGAGACATTATATGAGTAGTTAAAATGTCAAGAGCACAGAATAAGGAAAGTGATAACAGGCAAGTGTGTAGTTACCTATTATCACAATAGGTTTTTAAGCTGAAACTCTACTACCAGAAAGCATAGGCTTTGGGGGGGGGGGCTGAAACAAACAAAATTGCCAAATGAGATAGTTGTATTCAGCCGTGATATCCAATAGAAATCAAAGAATAATTTACAGTCTTACATGGTAAGCCTAAACTAAATCACTGCACAAATACTAAGCTGTCATTGCGTAAAATCCTTAAAGGAATGCTGAACACAGAGAAGAGCAATGATAAACAAAATTGAGAGCTTAGGACATAACAAAAGTTACTGATAATGTGCACATCAGAATGAAAAAAAAAGGTACCAAGTATAAGTAATTTAGAAAACTTGTCAGAGAAGTAAGACACAATGTAATACATATTATGCAACAACACTAAATGTAACTGGCCTTAGTTTTCTGATTTGAAACTGAACACTGACAACCTGGATTTAAAGAAAAAAATCTGCTGGGAGGGAATTTACTGCCTGTTCTGCAGAGATATTCCTGGTCATATAGGTGCCTCCATCTCCATCCTCCAAAGGGGTAGGGGAATAGAAAGCCCAACCTAAGGAATCCTGGTTCTCTGGGAAAAGTGTAGACCTTTGGTCCTCTCACCTTTGTCCCCTATGGATTTTTATCTAACTTGGCTCAACCTTAGCCCACTCTCTGTCCATTCCCCTGTTCTGGAGTCCACACCCAGGTCTCTTGAGACCTTGAAATATAGTGGTATAACTTTTTTAAAAAGCAGACTTTTGAGTGGGAATAGTTGCACAGAGTTATAACCCCAGTATTTGGGAAGTAGAGTCAGGAGTCATGAGTTCATAGCCATCATCAGCTACATAGCACTTCATTGTTGGTTGTTTTATTACTTTGTTCTTTACTCTTTAATGGGCCCACAACCCAGCTCCCAAATAAATCACACAGATTCTTATTCTTTCTTATGAATGCTCAACATTAGCTTGGCTTGTTTCTAGCTAGCTTTTCTTAGTTATCCCATCTATCTCTTGCCTCTGAAATTTTATCTTTATCTATTTATGTATACCCATCTTTACTTCTTACTCCATGGATTGTTTGGAGCTGGTTGGCTAACCCTGATGTCATCCTTCCTTTCTCCTTTTCTCATTCCTTCCTCTTCTATTTATTCTTTACCTTTGCTCTTCCACTCCAGATTAATATTGTGCTATACTGATTTAAAGTCTCATTTTCCTTTTAAATGTGTGGAACCAGTATCCTTCCCTTCTCTTTTCTTCCCTCTTCCCTGCCCTCTTCTCTGTCTTTTATTCTTTTATTCCTGTCAGGTTCTCACTGTGAAACCCAGGATGGACAAGGATTTGCATTCTCCAAAGTCACCCTCCACATTGATGGGATTGTAGCTGTAAGCCATCATCCTCAACAGTAATCAAATTTATTGTTGTGGTTTGAAAAGCTAATTGGCGGCACAATTTGGAGACATGGAACCTTGCTGGAGGAAGTATGTCACTGGGCTTACTTTGAAGTTCTTAGCTTCCCCTCATTTCTAGTTTGCTTTCTCTATAAATTGTTCACATTTTGATTGAAGGTATTATCTCTAAGCATTGTGCTCTGGCAGCCTGCTGCCATGTCTCCTTCACTGTTATGGACTCTGGAATTGCAAGTCAAAATAAATCCACTCTTCCATAAGTTGCTTTAGGGCATGGTGTTTTATCATGGCCACAAAAAGTAACTAATACAATTATTGAACACAATATCCCACGCCCAGTGGTAGGTGCTTTGTATGTATAATATGACAAGAAAATTAATGAGTGAAAAATGTTTCTCAGTTTTGGATTGTGATCAAAGTGTTCAGAGGCCAAAAGTATAGGTCAGTGGGATGACATGTCCATAGCATGCAGGAGGGCTTGGTTCATTCTGTAGTCATTTATATTTGAATCCTAGTTCTCCCAGTTACTAGCTGTGTGACTTTAGGAAAGCAATTTTCCCTTTATGAATGGCAGTTTCTTTACCTATAAAGTTACTTAAAATGTATGTCTCATGGGATGTTTGTGGGGGTCAAATGAGTTAGCTCCTGTCAGCACATATCTGGGACAGTGTAAGTTCTCAGTGCAACATTGGCTGTGGTGTTGCACCACTGTAATCCTAGAACTTGAGGGGCAGATGCAGAAGGAATAGGAGTCCAAGGCTATCCTGAGATATATCGGGAGTCCCTATCTCAGAAGAAAATAAGGGACACTGGACTGTTGCTTAGTCATAGAACACACACCTACCATGTACAAGGTTGTCTCTAGGATCCTGAGTACCACAAAGCAAAAAAGCAAACAAGCAACCAAACTCCCACTCCAGAGAACAAACACCTCCACAAAACAAAACAAAATAATCTCTTATCATGTGGAAGACATCACTTTAAAATTATCAATTACTAGTACAGGGCACAGGAGTAGCTGACAGAGCATGCTGCTCCGATCTCCTTTCAATAAAGGAGTTATGATGCATCTACTAAAAGATGTCATTGATGACATCTCAGTGGTGACTCTGTTAAGATCCACCTCTGGTTGTCAGATCAAGACAAAAGCCTTGAGAATCTCTGCCATGGCTGAGCCAGCTGAGGATAGGAAGGTCTTGATGTTTCTATCCCTGTGGGTCTCCTTTGGAGAATAGAATCTGTTATAGCCTGATGGCACCTCCCACATAATTACTTCTGCTCTTTCTTTTCTTGGGTATGCACCTCATCAATCTTTAGTCCCCTTATAGTGTCATATAAATGTCTTATATTTGGGAGAGACAACCTACCATACATGTTTTTAAGTTTCTGCTCTTCCTCCTATGCATCTGCTCTTTCTTCTCCCAGTTTCCCCTTTGGGTCTCTTATAATGACAGTGAAGATTAAAATGTGAGAGATAACACAGATGCCTGGCAGTGCCAGAGTCTCTGTGCAGCATGGTCTACTCCTGCTTAAAAATCCAGGGTCCTGGCATCAGAGAGAGCTGTCCTCTATTCTGCCACGATCTGGTAGTGTGTCGTCCCTAGTACCCTGCTTTCTCAGGGTGCTGGATGGTGATGTTACCCTTTGTCTTGAATGTATGCCCTTACATACATGAGTTTAACTCTACTTAAACTCATGGGAGGCTGGAAAGATGGCTTCTCAAGTAAAAACTCCTACTGCCAAACTAGATGACTTGAGTTTGATTTCTGGGACTCACAATGTCCTGCAAATTGTCCTGTGACTTTTGTACTCCAGAACACGCAAACACAGATAAATACATAAAATGGAATTTAAACTCATTGGTACATGTTGTGGTTTGAGTAAGAATTGTCCCCATAAGTGCATATATTTGAATGTTTAGTCATCTGGGAGTAACACCACTTCAAAGTATTGGGAAATATGGCTTTGTTGGGGTAGATGTGGCCTTATTGGAGAAAGTGTGTCATTGAGGATGGGCCTCGGGTTTTCAGAATCCAAGTCAGGCGCAGTGTCTCTCTTTCTCCCTGCTGCCCACTGATCTGAATGTAGAACTCTCAGCTGTATCTCCAGCAACATGTCTGTCTGAGTGCCACCAAGCTCCTCACCCTGGTGAGAATAGACTAAACCTCTGAAACTGTAAACCAGGCCCAGTTCAATGCTTTCTTTTATATAAGAGTTGCCTTGGTTGTGGTGTCTCTTCATAGTAATAGAACACTGGGGCAGTACACCAAGCCATGTATGAGTGGGACTGATTCTTCACTGAGTTAATTTTGTTCAGTCTGGGGCAAATAGACATTTATTTGGGAAAATTTCATAAAACATTTAAGAAGCCACTAGGAAGCAATTCAGTCAACAATGATGTTGGTAAGCAATTGTTTAGAGGATTGGACTCACACTCAATCACTCTGGAGAACTTTAAGCATTGTTAATGGCAGCATCCTAGAACATGGATTCTGATTTCACTATTCCTTTATAAATTGACTTTGTCGGATTTTAAAAGTGCCTCTGGAAACTGTTGCATAGAGTCAGAGGTTACAACCTTGAGTTCTGTGGTGTGGTGTGCATGAGCTATGTATGACATCCACGTGTGCCATGAGGCTTTGCCTGATGAAGCATCTCAGTTCTAGAGGGAAGAAAACAGCTTTGCCTAGCTAAAACAAAGAACAAATTCAAGATATGCTCTCCAGTTCGGCTGCATTGCTGCGGGAGGAAATGCATTCTTGGTGGACACATCTGTAAGAATGCCACTAGCTTTCACAGGAGGATGACTTAAGCACAGACATTGGATTATTGTCTGTGAGGAAAATACCGTCCTGCAAATCCAAAAGGAATGGAAATATTTTGCATGAATATGGAATGCATTTTACATATATTTTCAAATTTCTCCTAAGGTAAGTAATGAAAAACATGGTATTGTTTTCTTAAATGTTAGTTTTTACAACCAAGTTCAAATGCTTGTTTTGATTTTTTAAGTGAATATTTTTTAAAAATTTGCTCTTTTTGGATTACATAGGACACAACAAGGTATATGGATCTATACACCATTCATAAATGTTCATACTTTATTTTACAAGGTTAAAAGCAGACAAACACGAAGGAGGTTCTGTCACAGGGAGCCCTGCCTTAACTTAACCTGAGAAAGCAAGGCCTTGTCATTCTGGATTCATCCACCCATGGGTTGAAGCGCGAACTGTCACTCAGGGTGGGACCTAAAGCACCACCCAATCAGAGACACTGGGATGAAGGCTACCCAATCAGGCACACGGACGGAGTCTAGGGGGCGGGACGCTCAGCCCGGGGTCCGTTGTGGCTGACCCCGCCATCTTTGCGTCTCTGGCCGCTTTTCTTCTTAGCTTTGGGGTTCCCGATTGCACCCGATCTGTGTCGCCGTGTGACTCGCTGGTGCCTGGACACCCAGCGCGAGGGTCCCGCTCACCCGGAATCCCGAAATGGTGCGTGTACCCACGGTAGCGTCCCGAGCCCCGGCCGCCCTCCACTGCCCCCGTGGGAGCCGCATTGCGTCCGGGCCCCCTGTGCTGTGGCCGGGCTAGGGCGGCTGCTGCAGCCCGGGGTCCGCGCACTGGGGACCCGCAGTGACATTTTCGTGGCCAGGGCCGCTGCGGACGCCTCCCAGGTGGGAACGCCAGGGCTGTGGGACCTGTGGCTGCCCCAGCGCAGGCGGGATCTTCGCTGCCGCCCCCAGATCTGGTAGGACTTTGGTCAACATGAGGGGATGCTGGCCGTTCGGTCTCAGGGCCCTTCAGGTCACCCGCCTCCCCGGGGTTTTCCTGAAGCCACCTCTCCCACTGACTTCTTCTTGCACCTTGGTGTTTGCCCCTGGCTGCCCGTGTGGCAATCTTGTGCTGTGTTTCTGAACCTCTGGCTGAGGGAGTCTGTGAACCGAACCTCCCACCCGCTTCCTCTGCTGTTAATGGCCCATCTTTTCCCTAGTGTCTCTGGATTGCTCAACATGTCTCTTCCATTGAGGCCTTTTCTTGAGGTCCTGGAGTCTCTTAGTGACCTGGAGTAGGTACTTCCCCTCTCTGCCTTCTGGCTCTGGCTCTCTGTATGTTACTAGGGATGGAACCTAAGAATTCGTTCACTCAAGGTAGTGCATGAGCGTGCACAGTAGTGCTCTGCTGTGAACCAAACCAGTTACTGGTCTTTTTTTTTTTCTTAACGTTTTTAGTATCATATATTAATGGTACATAGTAGTGGTTTTCATTACATTTTATACCCGTATATAATGTATTTTCTTAACGCCAACGCCTATTACTCTCCTGGTCCCTTTCCTCTCTCACTAGAACTTCCCCTCATTCTTGGATGTTTTTATGTCTTTTTTATTTTTATTTTTAAAGGACCCCTGACTTTTGCAGGCTTATTGGAAGGAGTTAGTTACAGGAGCACGGGCCTCAAACCATCGTCTACACTACTGAATAAAGAGCCTCTCCCGAGAAAACCATTAACTGCTTATACATCCTGAAGGAGGAATGGGATCTTGTGAGCCTCTACCTATTTTTTTTACTGGTTTATTTTATTTTATTTTATTTTTTGAGACGTAGTTTTACAAGTTGGCTTTGAGCTTTCCATCCTCTTCCCTTAGCTGGAAACACAGGCCAGCCTTTTGTACTTTTTTGTGGAAGTAAAGAAAGGACCCCAAGGTAGGGATTGATACTTGGAAGGAGCCCAGGTACCAGGTGCTCTTCCTCCTTTAATCCACCTTGGCTTCCCCACCAGCTCTTGGGGATGTGGAGAAACTCAGATTGCCTCTCCCCTGGTGGGTTCCTGGCACACATGCATCGCTTGGGTAGCACAGTATGGTTCTGGGGTGATTAAGATGCACAGAGCAAAAGAGGGCTAGAGGCAGAGGAGCAGGTATGAGAGACAGCGACAGTGATATATAACAAGACCTGCAGCCGATTAGCAGGCCTCAGGCAGGTCCCAGGACCACTCAGGCCAGCCGTGTTGACTCTCTCTGCTCTCCCATTTTCACACCGATGGCAGCGAGGAAGGAGCCAGGTGCTTGGTACGTGGTTGATGTATTCAGGAATGAGAGAGGCGGGGCAGAGAGGCAGTCTCCAAGTGTCCCTCCTTGGGATTTGGCCATATAGCACTGGGTTTTCCAGATATCCCTTGGTACTTGTCTGGTCCATGGGAAATAAAGGAGGATTTGGATTAGGAGGCTCAGGGCAGGGAATGGGGGCTGTACCCTAAACCTGAGCACTGCACATGTGGTGTCGGTTCTCTATATGTATGTCCCTATGTGCCTGCAAATCTGTACCTCCATCCCTTCCCTCCCTCTCTCCCCTGTCTGTGTGATTCTTTCGTTGTTTATCTTTGATCTTTCAGACAAGGTCTCACTCTGTAGCCTACTCTGGACTCAAGCTTATGGTGATCCTCCTGCCTTGGCCCTCGGATCCTTAGGAATCTTTTAGGCATGAGCTACCACATCCAACTCCCTGTCCCTTTTTGTCTTATCTCTTTGTATCTTTGCAGTGTCTCAGTCTCTGAAAGTTTGTGTGGAGCCCTGCTCTGGAAGGTAGTTTGGCCACTCACTAGGATTTTTTTTATCCTGGGAATCCAGAAGCAGCTGTGCATTGAGGCTTTACCTCTCCTCTTCTTTTTCTCTCTAGATATCTCTTTCCATGCTCTGGTAAGGTGAAACAGGAGAGGGAGGCCTAGATCTGGGTTCAAATCTCACCTCCAAGCTAGGAGGCATGGTGGTGCAGGTCAGAATATATATTGCAAGTCTGAGGAATGCAAAGTGAGTTCATGGTGGGCCAGGGCAATTTAGTGAAACCATGCCTTAAAGAAAAAGATACAAACCATTAAAGTGGTAGAGTGCTTGTTGGACATGTGTGGTAGGTTCCATACCTAGTCATCTCCCTGTGGGACCTCAAAGAAGCCAATCCCTGTCTTTAGAGTCTGTTATATAGAATGATGTCACCCCTCATCTGTTACTGTGCGTCATAGCAGGACACATGGGATTGCTATGAAAAGGCCAAAGGCTGCTTTAGTGCACACAAACCTTCCATTTTGGAACCCTGAGACCAGGAGAAGGGTGCTGTATGAAGCTGTTCCCACTATAATGAACAGAGAGCTGAGGCTAGGGGGTGACTCTTCCTGCCTGACTCCTTGGGACAGTGACTTGGCCCTCATAGGACAGGAGAAGGCAGTGTGTGCACAAGATTCAGTGATGCCTCACGTGGGTGGCAGAGGTGGTGCTGATGATGAGCATGGATAAGGTACTAATGGTTCTGAGAGAAGAGGCCCGGCAGGACGAAGACGGAGTATGAGAGAGGAAGTGAAGGCCTGAGGGAGGAAGAGAGGCCCTGTGAGAAGAGGTCTCTGAAGGGAATTCCTCAGACTCCTACAGGCAGCAATGTCCCAAATGCTGTTAACAGCAGGAACACCTGTTGAGGACCCACTTCTCAGAGGGCGCTGTCTGGGGACCTGGCATGCCCCAGGAAGGGAAGCCAGGAACCAGCTTGTTCTGTATCTGTCTCTTGACTGTTCTGTTGTTCATGGAAGTCTGAGGTCCACAGCAGTCTCGCCTGCAGTATCAGGAATGAAGGATGTGGTTGGATGGACAACTCTTGGCTCACGTCCTCCCTATGGGTAAACTGTTTTCCCTGAGCCTTCCAGTTGTGTGGGAAGCAAGTTTGAAAATCCAGGACCATGGCTAGTACTTCCATTACCCTTTGTGTGTCTGGCAACAAATTCCTATAATGTCACTTCCCTTTAAGTGTTACCAAATATCAACATCGCTGTTTTCTAGTGTGAGTGAACTTGTGTGCCACGTGCATGCAGTAGTCTGAAGAGGCCAGAAGAGGGCATCATATTCCATGGAACTGGAGTTACAGACAGTTGTGAGCTACTGTGTGGAGGCTGGGAACTGAACTCTCATCAACGTCATTTTCTGCAGTATGCTGAGCTATTCCTTGTAATATGTGATTTATTAAAAACAGATATTGGAGCAGGGGATATTTAAAGAATTTAATTCTGTCCATGAATGTTTCACGTGAGAGGATAGCTGAGAAAATTCACTTGAGCCCATGTAAATGATCTTGTGTTTCTCTCCTGTGTACCCTAAGGACAGAAACCTTATCTGATGACACTGTGTTGGGCTCACCCCTAACAAACTTTATAGTGTGATGCCCCCTCATCCTAACATCTGTACATTCTGGTCTGAAATGCCCACAGAAGCCATGTTTCTATTCTCTTCGAGTTCTACTGAATACCAGCCCTTGGGTTCTCTTCTAGGGAGAGGTCTCATGTATACTATGGATCTTCTGTTGGGAATAGGTAGATGCTGTGCATGTTGGAGGAATGTCCTGCCATACCTTTATGTAATTGACACTTAACTATTAGCATTCTTGGCAGTGAACGTGGATGTGAAACCATTACTTCATATTTAGATGTCTGTTGCATGCATACTAGCCTTGGTGATTATTGGATCATATGGAAGATCTGTGTTTACTTTTTTTCCAGAGCTTGAATACTACTTTGTAAAATGACTGTACTAATTTTACACATCAGCAGAAGAGAACCGAGTTCCCTTTTTGTCATGTCCATTGTAATCTGACCCTTGTAATCTGTCATTGCTTTGACATGGTCATTCTCACAGCTTTCCTGGGGCTGCAAGAAGTATACTGTCTGCTACATCCAATCCTTGGGGTAAATTTGTTACCATTCAGGCTGTCCATTAGCTTCTAAAGAACAGATGACTTCTGAGACTAGACTGAAATTTGTCTTGTCATCCTTCTCTGCATTAATTCTGGATTTTAGATAGTTGTTTTTCTGGACCCTAAAGAGATTTGCGTATGCCAGATTGCTTTGTTCCCAGAACTTGAGAGTTCAGTATATATTCCCACAAACCAACCCAGTTTAAAGCTGAGGCATTCCGTGAGTGGCAGACTCCTTCTCTGAACAACTAGTAGACCTGGAGGTTTATGTGTGAGCAGTGGAGGGGCTCAGTAGTCTACTCCCATGCAGGCTACCAGAGGGTACTAATCTTTTCTCTGTTATTCTTGAGGGGCAAATAAAAGCTCAGCTTCCAGTAACTTAGCTGACCATAGTGGAGAGTCCTTCCAGGGAGAAATGTGGCCTTGGAGTTTTAACCAGTTTTCTGTCTTGATCCCAGGTGATGAGGCCAGGGGAAATATTTGTATTAGCTTATGAAACTATGATTCTTCTCACTTTTCTAGAGAGGTGTGTGGGTCCATGTATTTACATGTATGACATTATCTTCTCACCCTCTGGATGACCTCAGGAGCATAGAATCATTTCTTCTTGTATTGTGTGATGCAAGTTGTGTTCTTGATCATGTGTATGTCTAAGCATTTTGAACTCATTGATGTGATGTGATTGTTGTCTCAGTTTCCCGGTATATAGAGGGCAACTTTTTCAGTTGCTTTTGAGAGAGAAATGGTATGTATAAATGTTTTCCACTTATGATCCATTTTTGCCTGAGAAGCTTTGTATGAACCCAGATATATAGGTTCATATAAAATAGGAATGCAAACCAAACATGTTTAATAAATCTTACACATTTATTTTAAAATAATTCCTTATGATTTTACTGGTTGCAAAAGACAAAATGAACTTTGCATACCAATAAAATGAATGTGCTTGTTTTTGTAACACAACACAAGTCAAATATATGCTAATTTTAGTGAGGAATGATTTTGGGAAAATACTTAAAATCTTTAATTTCTACGATTAAAGCATTGTTTCAATAAGATCGGAAAACTGTATGCAGAGTAAAAGGCTTGCAGTATAAAACATCATTTCAAGCAGTGTTCCTTGAAACTGCATGGTGATGGCATGAATAGTGCCTAGTGCACATGGTGTGTGTTCACAGCAAAGGCTACAGTGCTGTCACCTGTTGCCATCTGGCTGAGTGCTATCCACAAAGTACTGTTCAAAACCTTGCATTCATTATGTCTTCCTGAGTTAAATTTTGGTCATGGCATATTTAGAAATCCTCTCTGTTGCAAAAAATAATTTTGTGACCCTAATTCACATACACACCCCCAAATCTTGCTTTTAAGACTAAGATCTATTCTACTGTAGGAATGGGGACTTGAGGTCTTGCCCCTGTATCTTCTGCACTGCAGCACAGTGCTGCACTGCCAGCCCTAGCACCTGCCTTTTCATTGTGCTGTGCATGCCTTACAGATTTAATCGTGTTTTTATAGGATTGAATTTATAGAATCCACTCTCTTCCTATTACTGGAAACCTTACAGACACACACTCGGTTACAATTTTGTTTCTATTGTAATTCCATGGAGAGCTCTTTATAATTTCTTCAGTCACTACTTTAACACAGAGGTAAGATACTTGTATTGATCTTAATCTACTGCACGATACAGAATACAAATCAAGCCCCAGCTTCTATGTGATACTGGCAAGACACAAACAACTAGAGAAATGGATTCTGTTTCCAGATCTGAGGCCTTTGGTTGACAGGAAGTGTTTCATTACAGGGGTTGGTGTCATTTGAGGACGTGGCTGTGGACTTCACCTGGCAGGAGTGGCAGGAGCTGGATGCTGCTCAGAGGACCCTCTACAGAGATGTGATGCTGGAGAACTACAGTAGCCTGGTGTCCTTGGGTAAGTCTGACTCCGAGGCAGCAAACTTTTAATACTAAGTTGATAGACATTTTAGCTGGTACATGCTAATGCTAATTCTCCTTGATAGCTATTTTGAAAGATTTAATTGTCAAACGTGTTTATTACTCTACTATGGAACATAAGTTCTGTGTCCTTTGCATATATACTAAAAGCATATCCCCTATCTAGCACCTCCCAACACCCCACCCCCCACCCCCATCCCCAATATCTTTGCTCTAGTAGCTGCCATTTTCTCTGTTTCTTTGGGGTTACGTTGAGCTTGTAAATATAATGAGGACGTGTGGGATTTTGCATTTTTTTTGGCAGACATGGTTTGTGGATCTTTTGTCTTTCCTGTGTAGACATAAGAAATCATCTGTTTATCTCAATTATGGAGGAAGTCAATAGCCCAAGAAAACATTAATCTATTCCAGTCTGGTGAATCAGAAAGTGTATTTTTTGTAGTCAGAGAGCCAAAGTGACTCTCCCACAGTGGTAACCCTGAAAACTCCACATCTTACTCAGTTTTGCCTTCTATGGCACATGCAGTTGGGTAGAAGGGATTGGAGTCTCTCTTGAGGGGTTCATGACAGTCTTCTGAGGAAGTGTTGGCGAGTCATTACTGGGCCTAGAGACCTCGGTATTTGCTGTATCTCTTGAGTTCGGTGCTGTGTGTGTGTACCAGAGTCTCCTGTGGGCCGTCAGTCATTTAGCTTTAAACAGTGGGGATCATCATGGGCTCAGAAATGGCGATGTATAGTTTCACAGTGTGCTTTCCAGTTCTGTTCCTGAACAGGTGTTTCTTTTTGTGGGGTGATGCCCAAGAAAAATTGTTAGGATGTCAGCACCTCCTTCCATTGCTTTCTGGCTGTGGTAAGATAAGAAACATAGCGGCCTTTTCTGTGCAGATAATCTTAAGTTTGGTGTGATCCCGTTTGCTGATTTTGCTGTGCATCTGGTAGACATCAAAATACTCTTGTCTTCCTCACTGTCCTGAGGTATTTATTATATACTCTAGGGACATCATTATGTCAGGTCTTACACCTTTGATTTTCTTTTGGCGTTTGTTTGTTTTTCCTTATTATGCATCTGTAATGCGGTTTCTCAGGCTGCCTTTGAACTCCCTTTGATCTTGACCTTCTGATTCTTTTGGCTCTATCTCCTGAGTGCTGGGATTTTGGGTGTGTGCTAGCACACGCAGAACTTAATCTGTTTTAGTCGATGTCTATAAAGTTTAGAGAGAGGGGGTCTATTGACTTTCATCAGCCTGAATAGTCCATGTTTGTCTGCAAGATTTACAGATGAGAACTTTCTTACTGGTTGAAAAGTCTTGAAACCTTTGTTGAAAATCAGTTGACTGAATATATTAGTCATCTTTCCCTCACTCTGACACGATACCTGAGTGAACTCAGAACAGGAAGGTTTCTGTTGGCTCATAGTTTTCCCCTGTTTCTACTTGGCCATGTTACTTTGGTCCTATAGTGAGGAAGAGTGTCATGGAGGGAGCACATGCCTGAGATATGCCACTTAGCTTCACTGCCACTGGAAAGTAAAGAAAAGGTTCTGACATGACAGCATCCCTTTTGGGGCATCTCCCCATGGCCACATTTATCAAAGACTGGTAACTAAGACTTCAGCTTTGGAATGCTGTATTCTTTGGAATGCATTTCAAATTCCCACTATCACCCTGAATAGATCCAGTTTTGCTTGGGGCTCTCTGTTCTCTTCCAGTGGTGTCTGTCTCTTTTTGTGCCCGTTCCCTGCTGTCTCTTTGTAGTGGGTTTTGAAGGTAGGTATCAAGAGCTCCATATTTGTGCTTTTTGAACAAGATGCTTTGCTAATTTGGGGTCTCTGGCGCTTTCACATGATGTTTAAGACATTGTTTAGGAAGTGCTTTCTGTTTCTGTGAAGAAGAATACTGATTTTACTCTGAAGATATTGTTGAATCTGTAAATCAGTGTGGGTATTGCTTCTTTTAATATTGCTTCTTCCATGTATTAATATGGAATGTGGTGACATATTTGTGTCCTTTTTTCACAATATTTAATTAGTTTATTTTTACTGATACTCTCATATATATATGCAATGTATTTTCAGTTTTACTGTCTTGTTATCTTATGCCCCCCATCCCACTGAACACACTCTCTTATCTGCAGTCTCTCTCTACCATCTCTATCTCTATCTCTCCCTCCCTCCCTCCCTCTCTATCTATCTATCTATCTATCTTTCTTTTAATGACCACTGAGTTTGATTCAGATTCTTTGTGTGAACATGGGGTGATGGATTAATTCCTGGAGCATGGGCAGTTATTTTTTCCTTGGCTTTCTAAGCCATGGTTTCACTGTGTATCCTGGGATGCCTTGAACTTACTTTGTAGTTCAAAGTCTTTTCAAACTTGCAGCAATCCTCCTGTTTCAGCTATTGCATCCTGAGATTTTTCCATCTGGTAAGGGGGAAGGGGTGGCCTCTTTTCACTTTTCAGTGTTTGGAAATTTTCAGACTGGAATTAGATCTCATCAGTTAATAAGTTATACAGTAAAGCTGGGGACATAGCTCAGTGATAGTTGGCCTGCAGCTTGTTTTGAATAGGAATGTAAAATCGGAACTTCTCAACAATTAATTTTTTTGTTCTTTGATATTTTTTTTTGCCATGTATACATGGTTTTTTAGTTTTTTGACTTTGTGTTTTCTAAGAAGTTTTTCATCTAGTTTCTAGGCTTTTTTTTTTTTTTCTCTTTTGAGTCCTTTTAAATTTTTTTTCTGTGTAGCTTCATTTACCATTCATAGCACAGCTCAAATGGAACTGTCATGCTCCATCAGTGAAATGGACTTTCTGCTTGGGAGTAATTTATATAGCCTTTTCTTCCATTGACAGGACACTGCGTGACTAAACCTGAGTTGATCTTCAGGTTGGAGCATGGATTTGGGCCATGGAGCATAGGAGAGACCTCACTCTGGAGTCTCCCAGGTCAGTGAATGTGAACTAGGGAAGGAAATTCAGCAAGGATGACTGCTCATAGGATATTGGTCATGTTGAGCTGTCTTTGCCAACATTCCAGTAGTAGCCTAAGCAACAACTAGTTTTGTCTGTCAGGCAAATACTTTATGCAGTTTCCAAATGGGGATCTCTGTGTCAGTGTGTCTCCTTATTTTTGTTGTTGAAACCTGTTTTCCTAAATTTGCTAAAAAATATTCAATTTTTGTATAGGTTATCTCAGTTGTCCTTCCCACCTTGTTTGATATTGAGGGTTTACTTCAGTGCTTGGTCTTGATCTGACATTTTCATAGCAATCATTAACATTCGAATGCATCTTTTGAAGGGATTACATTTCAGTGAGAGGAAAGTAATGATGCAGTAATGTACCACTATGAGATAAGAAACACCAAGCATATTTACCCTGAGGTAAAAACACATGGACTTTTATTTTAGGAAAGGTATAAAGTAAGACACTATTGAAGAATTATTCATTTATTTTAGTTTAGTGTGGTGATTACTCTTTTTAAATATTTTGAACTAGCAGCACTTGGGAACCATAGTCAGGCAGGCAGATCTCTGAGTTTGAGGCCAGCCTTGTCTATAGAGCAAGTTCCAGGACAGCCAGGATATGAATTGAAGACAGTGTGATTAGAATAAGGAAAGAAATTTGGAAATTGGTGACATAATGAAAATCAATTGCAGAATATCTTTTTAAATTAGGAAAGAATGGGGCCAGGAGGTGGTGGCCTTTAATCAAACCAGCACTTGGGAGGCAGAGCCAGGTGGATATCTGTGAGTTCAAGGCCAGCCTGGTCTACAGAGTGAGTTCCAGGACAGGCACCAAAACTACACAGAGAAACCCTGCCTGAGGGGAAAAATTAGGAAAGAACATACCAGAAGTTTAAGAATAGGATGGCAGGTAAAACTTGTTTTTTTAACCACGCTAACACATGAATGTTCAGTGTCAGAGTCACAAAGGAGAGAATGTTTTCCAAGGAGAACGAGAGAGAAAGAGTACTTGGGATCAAGAAGGAGGTGACAGGACAGTATACACTAGAAGACAAAAGCCATTTTCTCTCTTTTTGAGAAAAGTGCACCACAGGCTACAGGGGTTTCTCTGTGAAGCAGTCCTGGCTGTCCTGGAACTCACTATGTAGCCCAGGCTGGCCTCAAACTCACAAAGATCCTCCTGGCTCTGCCTTCCCAGTGCTGGGATTAAAGTCATGCGCCGCCACCGCCCAGCTCCCCTTTTAATCTCAAATCCCGAGTGAATGAGCTGAATGCTACAACTAGGTAATGACCATAATGTGCAAAGTGCCACCCTGGTGCCACAGACTGGCCTTCTTTGTCATGAGAGGAACCTGTGATGCAGGCAAGTGTTAATCCAGAAAGTGACTGGTCTGACAGTGTCTTAAAGATTTTGGCATAATAAATTGGAAAACAAATTAATTGCATTTATCCACATACAGAATGCTGTACCAGGGGCCTGTCTCATCCACTCTTGGGGCATGATCACCAAGATCAGTCAAAACTCAGGAGGCTGGGGACATGCTGAAAGTTTCTATGTAGTAGGTGGGAACAAGAGGTAGCCATGGAAGCTCACATGATACAGGCTCCTTAAGAAAGGATCATGGACTGTTAGGAATGGAGTGTTACCTTTCTAGTGAGGAGTATGCCCATTCCTCATAGAGTGGCAGAGAATAAGAATAGTGGGCCCAGAGTTGGCCAGTTGGTTGACCTCTAGACCATTTTTCCACCTCCATAGGTTTACTGTACCTTGGAACTAAAAGATTGGAGACCAGGGACAATAGTTCACTAGGTTTTCACAGCTTTCTTCTTACTAGAATGTGCTTTTTATTGAGCTCCAAAGGACCTGAGCAACACAAAATCTCCTTACCCTCTGCTCTAAAGGCTAACTCTGCAGAGACACCTCATATATGGAGGTTTGCTTTCCATCAGTGAGTGTAGAAATACTGACATTTCTGAAAGAGTCATATGGTGTCTGACTGACACTCAAAGGCTTGAGCAGAGCAGTGACTCCTTTATGCTGATATATAGTTTTCATCATTAAATTCAAGCTTGTCACCAACATAACCTTGTTGGGCGAAGTCCTTAGCTAGTATATAGATAATACTAACAGGTAAGGTGAGAACAGAGAAATTAATGTTACTCCTCAGCTATTATCCAGCAACCCCAGCAGCCTGCTGGTGAATTCCAGTAATAGTGGACATGGATGAAATTCTTTCTCAGTGCTTTTTTTATTTTTATTTTTCTATTTATCAGATATTTTTAATATTCTTTGTATCCCAGTTAGGGTTACTATTGCTATGATGAAATGCCATGACTGAAAGCAAGTTGGTGGGTAAAAGGATTTATTTGACTTATGCTTCCATGTTGTAGTCCATCATTGAAGGAAGTCAGGACAGGAACTCAGGCAGGGCAGGAACCTGGAGGCAGGAGCTGATGCAGAGGGCATAGAGGGATTCTACTTACTGACTTGTTCTTCATGGCTTGCTCAACCTACCTTGTTACAGAACCCAGGACCACTAGCCCAGGGCTGGCACTATCCACAGTGGACTGGGCCCTCCCCAATCAACCACTAATTAAGAAAATACCCTATAGCCAGATCTTATGAAGACATTAGATTCCCTCCTTTAGATGACTCTATCTTGTGTCAAGTTAACATAAAACTAGGTAGCACGTTTTGACTTATTTTATCCTTTTGAAGTCTCTGATGTTTGTATTTTTATTTCTCCTTGTTCCTTTTTATACTTCTATTTACCCTTTTTCTATATTTGACTATCAGATTCTGTTCTCTGGCTTTTTAACCTTTGCTACATTCCTTTTTTCCTTTTTTAGTCCTTTTAACTTTTTTTCATTAATCTGCTTATATTGTCCTCCTTAATTTTAATGTCACAAATTGTTCTGCATGTTTAATTTTTTTTCCTGTAGTTACTGATAGTGTTTCGTCTGTTTAAATGTTTTTTAACATTATGTCTATGTCTGATTTGTTTTGGTGTTGTCTTTTAGCACTTTAATTTCTCTCTGCATGGTGTCAGGAGTTGAAGCCACAGGTAAAGGCTGCTAAGAAGACCCTATTTATAAGATGAGGGGTACTTTTGATCCCCATTCTTCCAAAATGGCAGTCAGTGGCACAAAAGCCTAATATGCATTGCAGCAAGCAGGCAAATAGTGATAATTATTGAAAAAACTAAGACATCTCCAATAACTGATTCTGAGAATTTTGAGTGGAGTGTCAGGTATAAAGTGCAAAAGTACGGTTTTAGCAATGATCCATGCACTAAAATAATATTTACATAAATCGATGAATAGAGCTCATCTAATGCTTCTGTGACAGATTCAGTGAACAGTGATCACAACAAAAAATACCAACCTAAATAATTGAAGAAAGAAGCTCAGTAAGTCAAGCCTTCATTGGAAAGCAGCATTCATTGGAGTAGACTGTATAGGATGAAGAACGTCAGGAATGAAGAGAAGGTGGAGAAATTATTGTAGTGAGAGAACTCTATAAGAAAAGGAAGAACACTCATGATTACAAAATTTAAGCCCCCTGGGCTGTGATAAAGAGGTGCAATCTATGACTCTGTGGTATAGAACAGAGAAATGGTAGACACAGAAAGACACAGAAAATATAATCCATAAAATAGAGTTAAATTTATATTATTTATATATTATTAAAATATTAATATATTATATATATTTACAAATATCTGGAAAGAATAAAAAAGCAAAACCAGAAAATATACATACATCTAGGAAAGGAACCATTCTGAAGCCTGACCAATATAAATTTAAAAAAAAAAAAAAATTTCTCAAACATGGTTATAGCTACAATGCAGAGTACAGAATAGGGAAACAGCATAAGAGGCAAGGGCTTCGTTACTATGATGGCAAGCCCATTTAACCTTCTGGATCTTTTAGCTGAAACCCTGATACCAGAAAGCATGTGAGTTCATGTGTGCAGTGACTCTTTTATATCTAGAAAATGCTGTTTATGAACAGTCATACACTACTTCTGGCCTTAAAATCTTTTATCCCCTTCTTCCATGGTGATTGCTGACCTTTGGGAGGAAGGTATATGAACACTCTGCAAAATGAAGTTTGAAAGCTGTACTAATCTATGAATATAAAGATAAGTACTTAGGGGGCTGTTTAATATTATAACTATTTAGTAGAAAAATAGAAGTAGTTTGTGCTTCATAGATTGTGACGGACGCAGCCATAGGTTCTTGACCCAATTATGGTACCAGGCATGAGTTCTGTCTTGTGCTGTGGGTCTTAACTCCAATTAGAGTGGTTGGTTACTCCCATAAATTTCATGCCACTATTGCAAAAGTAGGCATATCTTGTTAGGTCATTCATTATTGTAGTTCTCAGGGTTCACAGCTGGTTAAGACTGTTAATTACTGTTTTCTTCCAGTACTGTTATAGCATTTCCCAGGACTATGAAAGCTATCTAGTAGGGATGAAGCTTCCAGATCAGTATCAGCTTGGTTTCTCTATGTCCTATAATTGAAGTATAAAGTGTCTTCAGAAATGGGATTTTACCATTCAGTTCTGGAGGGTAACTAAGAGCAGTAGCAATGTCTTGTAATGTTGGGACAATGGCAGTCTTTGCGACCATACTACTAACACCTTAAAAATAGATAATCTCAGTGTACTGAGCATTTTGTTCAATAGCTTATGGTATCTGAGGCATTTTCTCCCATGTAGGGTAACTCCATTTTGTCTGTCTGTCTGCCTATTATCGAAAGCATCTAAAGTAGGTTTCCATATGGCTTTTTAAAAGGTCTTTAGTGTTACCTCTCCCTATATACTCCCTCCTGTCCTTGTCCTTTTACTCTCAACCCACTGAATCCTACTTGCACAATATTTCCCTCTTACTCCTTTATAACACTGTGTTATATTCTCCATCCCCACCTGCCCATGGTTTATTTTTAGTTTTCCTGACTTCTATAGGTCCTCTAATTTAAGTACACACATCTAAAGATTCAAAGCCAGGATCCACATATGAGAGAGAACATGAGTTGTCTTTCTGGATCTGGGTTACCTCTCTTAGAATAATTTATTTCCAGCTCCATTGATTTACCTAAAAAGCTCATAATTTCATCTTTTATGATTCAATAAAAATTTTCATTGTGTGTGTGTGTCTGTGTTTGTGTCTTTATTTGTACCATATTTTCATTATCCATTCATCAGATGATGGACACCTAGGCTGTTATTTTAGTGTCCTGGCTTTGAACAGTAAGGTATGTGCTATGGGATGGTCTGTATGTCAAATTGCTGTGATTGGTCAATAAATAAAACACTGATTGGCCAGTGGCCAGGCAGGAAGTAGGTGGGACAAGGAGAGAGAGAATTCTGGGAAGTGGAAGGCTGAGGCAGAGAGACACTGCCAGCCGCTGCCGCCATGACCAGCAGCATGTGAAGTCGCCGGTAAGCCACCAGCCACGTGGCAAGGTATAGATTTATGGAAATGGATTATTTTAAGCTATAAGAACAGTTAGCAAGAAGCCTGCTACGGCCATACAGTTTGTGTGCAATATAAGTCTCTGTGTTTACTTGGTTGGATCTGAGCGGCTGTGGGATGGCGGGTGACAAAGATTTGTCCTGACTGTGGACAAGGCAGGAAAACTCTAGCAACAGGTATGTGTGTGGTAACCACCAGCACTTCAATAAGAAGCTTCTCTGATAAAGTTTGAGGGAGCACAGATGTAGAGATGCAAACATAAATGTTTAGTATGCAGTTTGGTAAATGACCATTGCTAGCAAGACAATAGGTTCTCTTGAGGACTATGACTTCCCTAGCGTTGGATTTTGATTAAGTTATGTACATAGTTTTGTACAGTTGATGTACAGTAAAAGTCATCTAAAAATGTGTACTTGACATTATCCACTATGTACAGGCACAAACCAATCTGGATTTGCAACATAATCATTTCTTAGCATTTATTTTTAATAAATGGCTTATTTTAAAAATCATGTTTATGTCTGAGAGACAGTAGAGATTTATATAACAGAAGACTGATTGCAGGAAACTTTGGAAGAACCTGTCCTCTAGACTGGGAGAAAGGTGATTGCATAAAATGACCAATAAAGGATGCTACTCCGGCTTTTCAGGGCAAATTAAACAAATTTATCACACATGTATCATAATCCTTTTACAAACCTACATTTTTGGTCATGACACAGAATATGAAAGCTGTATCATGTGGATGTATATTGAAAGAAAATCTTCCCGCCTCGCATAATGAGAGAGATTTGATGTCAAATGGTGTTTGTACAATTAAGGTAATCGAGGACTGGAGCTCAGGCTAACAGCAGCAGCTAATCATTAGTATTGTAGAAACAGTAGCTGAAAAGTAGGCGGATAACCTTTTTCCATTCATTTCACAAGAGTGAAAGCAGTGATGGAACATAACATAGCACCGCATTATCTTTTTGTATAGAACTTCCCTTAAGCTGAAGAAGTATCTACTGTATGGTTTTATTCAAACTGAATGAACAATGTATATGATTTATGGATAATGATATTTTTAACATGTCATTTCAGGTGTTCTTGAAGTTTATGCTCCAGATAAGAGTTGCCTAGAAAATCTCGAGAGTCATATGTGGCCGGTAGGAAGCATCAGCAGGAATCTGTCAAATAGAGAGATGCTTGAAGTAGGTAAAACATGATTGTGAGCACAACCTTTACATTTTAAATCTGGATATAAGGTGTAGAATTTTTTCCTAGGGCCCTAACCTCTGGTTGAATGTGTCCATAGTGAGCCTAATCTGATGCTGATTAGTGAAGAAGTTGATAATATAACTGATAAGTCCCTCTGGCACCCTGAGCACCTTGGTCTCCCTAGCAAGTTTGAAAGTTCACATTATAATGTTCAAAATATTTGACCAGGGATATACATCTAAACAAAGACAGTTATAAAAAAATGTTTGATATTTTAGAAACCTCATTTCATGCATTGGAAATCTTTTGTTTGTATAATACTTACTGTGCAAAACATATGTCATGAAAGAAAAATATTGCATGTAACAGGACTCAGAAAAGAACATGGTAAACTATGGACTGAGAGATAGCTAAGACATTAAGAACATGAGCTGTTCTTACACAGGACACAAGTTAGGTTCCGAGAACACAGGTCATGCAGCTCTTCACCACCTATAACTCTAGCTCCAGGGGAATATGACACCTCTGGCCTCTGGGGACACCTACACCTGGATGCAAATAACCCTACATATATATGCCTAATTAAAAATGTTTTTTTAAATAACAGACTTTACACTGGGGAAAATTACATATGCACTTTTTGTAAAACTTCCAGAACATTAAGTACATGCTAGAAATAGCCCCACTGATATAAAACCTTGATATATTCTTTTGTCTCAAGGCAGAAATGAAGGTTCAGCTGGAACTCCATCAAGGTATAAAACCCTATGAAGGTAAACCATGTATGAAAACGATTAACCTGCCAGCACAGCACAACAAGCAGCATGAATATTATTCAAGTATGAAACCCTACGAATGGAAGGAATGTCAGAAAGCTTTCTATTGTAAGTCAGCGCTCACTGAACATCAGAGAACTCGTACAAGATTGAAGATCTATCAGTGTACAGAATGCAGGAAAGCTTTCCCCTCCAAATCAGAACTCACTGTACATCATAGAATTCATACTGGTGAGAAGCCCCATGAATGTGAAGAATGTGGTAAAGCTTTCTATCGTAAGTCGACTCTTACTGTACATCAGAAAACTCATAGAGGTGAGAAACCTTATGAATGCAAAGAATGTTGGAAAGCTTTCTATTATAAGTCAACCCTCACCGAACATCAGCGAATTCATACAGGTGAAAAGCCTTATGTATGTAAAGACTGTGGCAAAGCTTTCTTCTACAAGTCAAACTTAACTCGCCATAATAGAACCCATACAGGTGAGAAGCCTTATGAATGTGAAGAATGTAGGAAAGGTTTTTCCTCCAAGTCAGAGCTCACCTCACATCATAGAACTCATACAGGTGAGAAGCCCTATCAGTGTGAAGAATGTGGTAAAGCTTTTTACTGCAAGTCAACCCTCCGTGTTCATCAGAAAATTCATACAGGTGAAAAGCCTTATGAGTGTAAAGAATGTCAGAAATCTTTCTATTATAAGTCAACCCTGACTGAACATCAGAGAACTCACACAGGTGAGAAGCCCTATGAATGTAAAGACTGTGGCAAAGCTTTCTTCTACAAGTCACAGTTAACTCGCCATCATAGAATTCATACAGGTGAGAAACCTTATGAATGTGAAGAGTGCAGGAAAGCTTTCTCCTCCAAGTCAGAGCTCACTGCTCATCATAGAACTCATACTGGTGAGAAGCCCTATGAATGTAAAGAATGTGGTAAATGTTTCTGTCGCAAGTCACACTTAACTCTGCATCATAGAATCCATACAGGTGAGAAGCCCTATGAATGTAAAGATTGCAGGAAAGCTTTTTTCTGCAAGTCAGGACTTGCCCGACATCTGGGAACTCATACACATGACACTAATACGAAGAAGAGAGAAAAGCATTTTCCTGCAACTCACAGCTCAGCCAACATCAGAAATGTCATACAAGTGAGAAACCCTGTAAATATAAAGAATGAAGAAAAACTCTCTACTGTAAATCAGTCCTCACTCCATACCGTGGACTTCTTAGAGTTGAGAAGTCCTATAGATGTACATGATGCAGGAAAACTTACCTTCATAACTCATGCCTCATTCAATATGAATGAACTCAGATGAGACACACTAGTAGTTTCAAGCAAGCAAGAAAGCTTGCAGTCAGCCAGGGTCACTTGACATCAGAGAATGCATGCAGAATGATGACAGCAAGGAACATGTGAAAACGGCCACAAGGGAGACCTTCCTCAACATCAGAAAAGCCACACTGGTTTGAGACATTGTGTCTAGAAAGAACATAGGGAAGCTCTGCTGTAGTTCTCTCAGTGTGAGCATCTCATGCATGTGAAGAAGCTTAGGAATTTAAAGGTCAAAAGTTTTGAATGATAAGTCAAATCTCAGTTGACATGAGTATACATGCCATGAAGAATCCCGGGAATGTTTAAAAATCTAACGTTATATACTGTAGAATACTGTATATGTACTAACCTTGGAAAACAACCATTTAAGGGACTTTGTTAAAGAACATAGGAAAACTTTGATAAGTCAGATCTCATTCTGCATCAGAACAGTTATATAGGTGAGAGGCTATGTACAAATAACAAATTTGTCATATATTGTGGTATTTGTTTATGTTCCATGTTCATTGAGACATAGCTGTTCAAGACTAGAAATATCATAGCCTCTGCAACTCTGATAGGCCCAGAGTGTTACAGTAGCATGTATAGAAATATGGTGTAGTTTAGAAGTGGTGTTGAGGTATAGTGGATGTGATTGTGACACTGTACCTGGTAGGAGGCACTGTCTTGTGGGACTGTTAAAGTGCTCTGTTTTCTTACTCTCATCTGGCAAGAGAAAAGATGGTAGATCTTCTGATAGTTATTTTAATCTGACAGTCACTGACATAGGAGTCAAGAAATTAGCAACTTATTTCCATATCCTCCTCAGAGAAATGATGGCTATGAGTGGTGACAGTTATATCAAATTATGAGCACAGGAGAGACCCAGGTATGTGAGGTTTGTACCATACTTTGCAGATATGCAAAGGAATATAGACCTCCGCCTGAGATAAGAAACAAAGTGTTAGAGCCAGGATCAAATATCCTATCTCAGCACAGAGGTGGTTTGCACTAGCTCTGCACCATTTTACTTGGGCCAGATACGCACAGTCTGAGGTAAAGAAGCAGTGCTGTTTGTGACTGAAGGGAGAATAGTCTTCACAACCATTTACCAGCTCTGGCAGAAGAGAATCTAAACAATGGTGGACTGGGTGACTATCCTCTGAGCCAAGCAAGTGCCGTCATGGAGAATTCAGCTGTGCCCCCTTGCAAAAGCTTATCCCAGCTGGGTTTGTTGATGGTTTATACCCTCCTCTCCTCCCCCTAGTATCCAACTGCTTCTTACTAACTGGCAACTCTGCAGACTCTGGAGAAAAGATTTAGAGAGAGAGAGAGAGAGAGAGAGAGAGAGAGAGAGAATATGTATGTTTATTTGTATGTGTGTATGCATGACTAGGGAAGGGGCCATATACTCTATGATGTTTGGGAAAAACCCAGTTCCTACTGGGTAAGGCTTTCCAGATGTGGCCCACTGGGGATGGAGTGCCCACACCCTTGTAAGTAACCCTCACCACTCACACTCTCTCTGTAAGGAAGACAAATAAAATAAACTCATTGGTTTATTTGTGAACTTTGTTTGAATCATGCCTTTTTTGCCATTAGGACATTAGGAGGAGAGTTAGACACTGCTTATGTCTCCTCTGGGAAGGAATTTATGCAATATAGAGTCACCATTAGATGAACCCCCAGCCAAGATGAGGCAGTGGCAGCACAAGGTGAGTGTTCCTATGGCAGGTTGGATATCCAGGAAGTTGGGGTGATCCTGTTGATCTGTCATATTCTCTAAATCAAGCCTTTTTCACCTTTCCCCATGTTACTTAGTGATATACTCCATTAGAGAGAGTAGATAGCACAAGGAACATCTATGCTCAGAAAATTACATGCTCAGGTTGATTTGGGGTAAGAGGTACTGATTTGTAAAGTTAACGTGAGATATGTTAAAATATTACTACCTACTTGAATATATTCCAAGAATTTTAGTAATCCACCCTGACTAACTGGAGTGAGAAAGTAAGAGGAAGCCAGGTAAGGGTTCCAGTATCTCCAAATGGTGTATCAAAGAGTATCTAGCAAATAAGTTAATGAGTTTTCAGTTCAGCAGCTGTCTGGGCCTTGAGTGGGTACCCAAGCACGTGCCTTCATCAGTACTACTACTGTGTTGGCACAGCGTCATCCCTTTGCATGCCACCTTTCTCACTGATCTGCTGATTCTGTATCATTGAATGATTATGTGGATATGAGTGGTCCAGGAATCAGAGCTTTGGGACAGGGAGTCTGGCTGAGCCTTAGGAAGAAGTCTTGAAATCTCAGCACATAGAAAAGCTCCCTTCAGAAGAGTCAGACCTGAGAATATGCTTTGGGGCATATTGTCTGCTTTATCAGAGTGATGTCATCTTGACAAGATTCAAGCCCCCAGCTATGAAGGTGCTTGAGTACACAGAAGTGTGAGGTTTTCACTGACTTGTAGTTAGTTTCTAGTGTGGGTAGATAAGAGGTAGCATGTGTCCCTCCTAAATTCAGGAAAAACTAGTGACCAGTAGTACTAGGTGAATCCACATTTCCCCAACCTGGATTTAGAAATGTGCATTTATGATCAGTTCCCATGTTTTCTTTTAGAGCCAAAGCCTGACATATAGCCACACCTTTTCTACACACAGCTGAGTACGCAAGGTCCTGGAAATGATGCAATGGTAGAGCGTATGGTAACGGTGATTTGGGAGAATTTGGCCAATAGACCTTGGCTGCCTGCCTCCCTCCGGTCTTACATTGGTTTCATATCTACCATTGGTTCTGGTGACAAGACCACCATGTCTTAGCCACCATAATTTAGGCTCTTAGACTCCAAATTTATTGACTACATATAGTTCTTATATATAACTACCAGTATATTGGGAGAATCATAATGGGTAGATTATAAATGACCATGTATGTATGACGTACTCATTGTAGAAGTGATGGAAGGTACTAAGTAATACAAGCAGGCTTTTGACTATTCTCCAAATATCAGACTGCACAAACTCCTCCATTTGCTACATACTTTAATTTCAGGGATATAAATTTACAACTGTGAAGGTATTCTTAGAAATACTTTGCAGATAAGTATGATTGATTCTTACAATCTAGTTGAACAATTTGTAAACAAAATGAAAATGCTCTAGTAAACATTGTCTGTCAGTGTATAATTGGGATCATCAGTATGGACCTATAGTCTTTCTACATTTTAATCCATTTGTGACTGTTTTTCCTCTGCACTTGTGGGGTTTTAACTCTGAACCAATATTGCTATATTCTCTTGTGTTATAATCATTCATGTTGACATTAATTTCTATATTGTATCATTGGTAAGAGAATGTCAAATACATTCACAAGTTAATTTTCCTAAATGGATGATTTATATTTAATTTTTCATTCATGAATATTCACTTATTTTAACTCTTCTCAAGTAGGGTTTTTAAATTTTTTTTAAGTTAAAATACAGTATTATTTTCCCTCTTCCCTTTTCTCCCTACAGCATTTCCCTTGTACTCCCTTACTCTTTCAAATTCATGATTTCTTTCTCCTTAACTTTTGTTAAAAGTGTGTGTGTGTATACATATTTGTATGTGTATAAATGAATTATATATAAATATATATTTATACACACATGTACAGCCTGTTCAGTCTACATGTTACTTTTATGTGTGTTATTTCAGAGTATTGGGTAAACAATTGGTATGTCTTTCCTAGGGAAGACTATTTCTTCTGTTAACATTCCTTAGTTGTCTCTAGTTCTTTATCAAGAGTTGGGGTCTTATGAGATTAACCCTCCACATATTAATATGTGTGTTGATGCTATCTTTTTTAAAGAGATTTTTAAAAATGTGTGTATGAGTGTTTTGCTTTCATCTATGTACATACACCACACACATGCCTACTACCTTCAGATACCAGAAAATGTTGGAGTCAGTGGAACCAGTTACAAGATGGTTGTGACTAACCATGTGGATGCTGAGAACCTAGGCCCTCTGCAAGAGCAGCAAGTACTCTTAACTGCTTAGCCATCTCTCCAGCCCATGTCAATAGTGTTTTAATTTGTGCATTTGCATTGATTTTGGTTTTTTTTCTAATTTTTAAACATGTTGAGGATATGATGAATGAGCACTTGTATATGTTGTATACAATATAGCCATTCAAGTCTCTTGCCTATTTTGTTCCGGGCTCTCTGGTTTTTCCTTTCCCTTTCAAAGTAATTGAAGGTAGGGCATGTAGCCCAGTCATGCAGGAGGCAGAGGCAGGTAGATCTCTGAGTTGGAAGCCAGCCTGGTCTACATTGTTCCAGAACAGCAAGGACTATGTAGAGAGAGACACTGTTTCAACCAAACCCAAAGAAAAGTAGTTGATCTATGTAATGAGATGTGGTTTCTCCTGATGTGTTATTTTTCTTTTTACCCTTGAATTATATAATCTAATGAATAGTCTTAATATCATTGTATTTTGAATACTTTTTAAAATAATGGTTTTGGGGCAAATTTGAAAAGAAGTCTTCCACATAGGAATTGTTTTATAGTTTTCCTTTATTTCTACACTCAATGAAAGTAAAGAAAGGTCACAACATCCTTTTTGCCACAAGTGTCCCTCATTGTCCCAATAGTTTTCATTTGAAAGGGAATAACTATTCTTCATTTAGTCTCAGAGTCTTCCTTCCCTCCCTCCTCCTTTTGTGTGTAAAAGGTAAGAATCTTTTACAGGTGTATATTCATTTAAATCTTTGCCAAGTTTGTGCAGATTGTTAAAGCTTCATAACATGCAATCATGTAACAAGGCTATCATCATTGGGCTCCATATATGGTGGTGATTTTAACTCACAATAGATATATATACAGTGCACTGTACCCTCTAGGTTTCTATGAGAATGATGTTAAAGATTATGTTAAAGTGCTTCTTTCATAGACTATTCATGCCATAAAACATATGTGTTTAATCTATATTTATTTGTTCCAATTAGAGTCTTAAAACTTTTTTAAATTTTTTTTTTATTTACCAGCTCCTCTTTTCAATGTTCTCAACCATCATTTGGCATTGTTGGTTATTTTTGTGATGTGCTCATTTTCAGTATAATTAATTTTTGCTGTTTAAACTGAATTATCTTTACTTCAGTTTTATAAAAATGTCTTATATAAATTATTAAGACTTAATGATTAGCTAATGAATTCTTTTTCCTCTTATTTCACTTATTGAAGACTGAGATGTTTGCCACTTTAGATGCATTCAAGTTTTACAAATTTAGTGAGATATACTTGGAATTATATTCTGTATATAGTATATATTTGTTCTATTTTTTGATATGCAGCATCCATAAAATTAGTGCCAGTCAAGAAAGTTAACACATCCATCACACTACTAGTAGCTTATTAGAATCCTTCATGCACCTTCCCCACTAGTTCAATTTTTGTAAGCCAAAAAGTAGGTTTGAATAATGATACAGTTATATAGATCAATGAAATAGCACAAAGGAACACATGATGTTATCAACTATTTCAAGAAATTGAAAGTTCACGGTAGTTTAGAAAACACTTTAATTTGTTTTTCAACGTCAGTATCGTTGTCTGTATTCTCCATAATGGTAATTACTGTTTTCCAGGTAATATTTTAAAGACATTCTGCTAAAATTTTGGGGGCATTTCTAATTTACCTGTAAGAATTGGTGGCTCATAGGTTATGCCTGACTAGATCTAACCAAACTTTACCACACTGGCTTGTAAGTTTACCTAGTCCTCAGTCAGTTCTTAGTTCCAATAACATAATATTGTTGTAGTTGTTCATCTGTTACTTTTATTTTGCCTTTGAGGACATTGCATTTGTATAATGGCTGCTTATACAATAATATCTCCTGGGTTTTAATTGATTCTGAATGTATCCCTCTATTTATTTGAATGCCTTTCCATGAATATGGATTCTTAAAAACTGCCTTCTGCTTAGTTACTCCTGATCCTCATGGTGTGTTCCTAAAGTATCACCAGCCATGGGAGGTCAATTCCCTGATCTGCTCCAAGGTAACAAAAAATAAATAAATAAATAAAAAATTCCTCAGAGTAGCTAAATTTTAGGAAAAAGTTCTTCTATCTGAGGGCTAGGCCTTTCTACCTGAGGGGAAAAGTAAGGAAACAGACACTTTCTAATGGGAGCTTTCTCTTACTTCATCTTAAAAGATGCTATCTGAGAATCTCTGTCTTCACACTACTACATAGTTTTTCACAGCTTCCTAATTAGCTCTACATAGTCTCTCCACTCAGCTCTGCCCAGTTCTTCTCAGTCAAAATCTGGACAATTATATGTTACACTTTCAGGGCCCAACCCATTCTCATAAACACAAGATAAGGCATATAGTTTCTCTTAGGCTAAGAAGGTCACATTACATTTCTTAAGTAAACTATGGAGACAGAGCCATTCTATAAACACATGAAATCACCTTTTTTTTTTTTTTTTTTTTTTTTGGTCTCTCAGGCTTGAAAACTCACATCAGTCTTAACCGTGGTGATGGCTTGGGTTTCAGCCAGAATCCTTGATGTAAAGCAGGCAGAAAGGCACAGTGCAGGAGACAGCCACCTACTAGAGAGGGTTCTAAATCTTAAGATATATTATTTTGTTCTGCATAAAGTTAGTTAAACCTTGAATTTTATAACATAAAAATGAGGTTAGAAATACATCCATAAGGTCAGTTATTAAGATAGGGAGTTTGTCTTATTTTTATTTTATTTTCTTATCTAAAAAAATTTTTATTCATTTTACATACCAACCAGATCCCCCTTTCATCCCTCCTCCCACTTTCCCCCAGCTTTATCCCCACTCCGACCTATCCTCATCCCCTACTCCAAAAGGGTAAGCACTCTCATGGGGAGTCAGCAAAGCTTGGTACATTCAGTTGAGGCAGGACTAAGTCCCTCCCCCCTGCATCAAGGCTGGGAAAGGCTTCGCACCATAGGTAATGGGCTCCAGAAAGTCAGCTCATGCACCAGATATATATAGTTCTTGGTCCCACTGCCAGGGGCCCTCAAACAGACCCAACTACACAAGTGTCTCCCGTATGGAGAGGGCCTAGTCTGGTCCCGTGCAGGTTCCACAGCTGTTGATCTAAAATTCCCGAGTTCCTTTGATCTTGGTTTAGTTGTCTCTGTAGATTTCCCCATCATGATTTTGACCCCACTTGCTCATATAATCCCTTTTCCTTCTCTTCGACTGTACTTCCACAGCTCAGGCTGTTGTGGATCTCTGCATCTGCTTCCATCACTTACTGGACAAAGGCTCTATGATGACAGGGTATTCACCAATCTAATTACTGGGGTAGGCCAGTTTATGTACCCTCTCCACTATTGCTTAGTAGTATAAGCTGGGGTCATCCTTGTGGATTCCTGGAAATTTTCCCGCACCAGTTTTTTTCCTAACCCCATGTTACCCTCTATTAAGATATCTCTTTCATTGCTCTCCCACTCCATCCCTCCAGCTTGACCATCCTGTTCTCTCATATTCTCATTCCCCAACCCCTCCCCTCTATTGGCCCCTTGCCCCCAGTTTACCCATGGAGATCTCATCTATTTCCCCTTCCCAAGGCAATCCATGTGTCCCTGTTAGGGTCCTCATTACCTAGCTTCTCTGGAGCTATGAGTTGTCGTCTGATTATCCTTTGCTTTATATCCAGTTTCCACTTATGAGTAAGTACATACCAAGATTGTCTTTCTGAGTCTGGGTTACCTCACTCAGGATATTTTCTAGTTCCATCCATTTGCCTACAAATTTCATGGTATTTTTTTTAACAGCTGAGTAGTACTCCATTGAGTATATGTACCACATTTTCTTTATCCATTCGTCAGTTGAGGGGCATCTAGGTTGTTTCCAGGTTCTGGCTATTATGAATAATGCTGATATGAACATAGTTGAGCATGTGTCCTTGTGGTAAGATTGAGCATTCCTTCGGTGTGTACCCCAGAATGGTATCATTGAGGTAGGTTGATTCCCAATTTTCTGAGTAGTTGCCATACTGATTTCCAAAGTGACTGTACAAATTTGCACTCTCACTAACAGTGGAGGAGTGTTCCCCTTGTTCCACATCCTTTCCAACATAAGTTGTCATCAACGCTTTTGATCTTAGCCGTTCTTCTATGATTTTGTTGAATATATTTTCTGTGCCTTTGAGCTGGTATTATTCTTCTATCCCTATTATTCTTAGGTTTGGTCTTTTCATGGTATCCCAGATTTCCTGAATATTTTATGTTACGACTTTGTTGGCCCTAATGTTTTCTTTCACTGATGAATCTATTTCCTCTATCATATCTTCAGTACCAGAGATTCTCTCTTCCATCTCTTGCATTTTGTTGGCTATACTTGCATCTGTAGTTCCTTTTTGTTTACTCAGATTTTTTCATTTCCAGCATTCCCTCAGTATGTGTCTTCTTTATTGCTTCTGTTTCAATTTTCAAGGCTTGACCTGTTTCCTTCACCTGTTTGATTGCTTTTTCTTGATTTTCCTGGCTTTTTAAAGGGGTTTATTGATTCTTCCATTTTTTGTTTGTCTTTTTCTTGATTACTTTAAGGGGATTTTTCATTTCCTCTTTAAAGGACTCTATTATCTTCATAAATTCTGTGCTTTGTTCATCTTAAAGTTATTATCAAAACATCTGATCTAACTTGAAGTTATTACAAGGCTTTATTTCAGCCAATGATGCCCACTATATCTTTTTATGTTAAGAGAATTAGGACCAGCCTGGGTCCTAGAGAATTCAGTTGTTCTTAACCATTAACCTGAGCTGTGATCTAAAGTAGCTCCTAAGATGGAACTCATAAGCCTTAGCTGTGAAACATATCCTTGTATATAGTTTATTCATCAAAGCTCTGTATTAGCTAATATTATTATCAGTTAGATGATATAGCTTAGGGGGAAAGTCATCTTCACAATAATTTGGAGATAAATATGCCCAGCAGAATGGGAGATTTCTGTGAGATAAACACATTACCTTACTGGCAGTGGGAAATTTCTCACACCCAATTGAAACATGCCAGATATCAGAGAAAGATAGCAACAGCAAACATATAAAGGCACAGCAGAAGCAAAAGACATTCTGAAGTCTGTGTTCTCAGTTGGGGTGTCTTGCCTAACCAAGAATTATCCATCAGGGGAATACCTCCAGGGGGGCTGCACCCTGAATCCCAGTCACCACCTGCTGTTCCACTGACATGGCTTCTGGCAGGGATCAGTGTCCTACTTTTTCTGGGTGTACAGAAGCCTTTCTATTTCCAAAATCTCTGGTGTCCAGAGGCAGCAATACCTAGCCACACATAGGAACTCTTGAATTTACCTCTTAATCTTTGGATTTGTGATCTGAAGGATGGCAGCAATCCTGTTCTGAAACAGGCTCCTTTTTCCTCCAGCTGATAGCCAAGATAGTTAGTCCTTGATGTAGAAAGTTGGGCTTTCTTAGTCAACATACCATAGCCTGAGGACTTTTATAATTTATTTCAGTTGTAGATGTTAGAAGGAGGTCATTTACATGTTTTAAGAGTATATAGTCCCAGGAAAACTCTGACAAAAGGGCAGGAGGTCAGCATTTAGAATCGCATCAAACAGGTTGGCAAATCTTTCAGACAACCTGGTGTAGTTATGTTGCTCTCTGTAACCTCCCCCTGGGTCTGTCCATAGAAAGGCGGAGATGAGTTGACTTACCAAGGCAAGTGTAAGGCTGAAGAATGCATTTTTTCAGATCTAAGACAGTATAGACCTGCAACAATCAGACTCGTGAGAATAAGAGGACAGAGGTTTCTTCACAGGCAGGAGAGGTATTTTCCTAGGTGACTGGCAGAGCACCAGGATGCCTATTTCTATAAGGCACGCAATATGAACTGTAATTTCCCCTTTTTTTCCCCCAGGGTAATTGGGTATTGTTTAATTTGAACAGGAGTAGCTGACCTGGTTAGTTGAACAATTTATAGGAACTTGGCATTGGGCCAGTCCTGAGGTTGGGGTTGGTTTTTAACCCATATTCCTGGGAATTTTTGTTGCAGAGTCCAACTGTATCTTGATTGGGGGCAGGGCTTTCAGCTAGAAGATACTCTTCTGACAAAAGGCAAGTCACCAATTTTTTGCTGAGTATCTTTAAGTCTATCTGCATCTCATCACCAGAGAAGGTGATGATGGCTTTCAGTTTAGGCAAGAGGTCTTTTCTGGCCCTCAATCAAGTTTCTGTTCTTAAACACCTTATGAGCTACCAGCACCATTTGGGACCTAGTTATACCTTTAATTTTGTTTTTAACTCTTATAACGTTTTTTTTTTTTTTTTTCTAATATCTGGTTCCAATTGGGTGACAAAAGAAGTCCTTCTAAAAAGAACCTAGTGAAAATTGTTGAAAGTCTCTTTGGTCAGTGTTGGGCAAAAGGGAAATCAGTGCAGTATTTTCCAGTAGCAATCCCCCTGCTGGGTCAGGGAAGTTTTTCATTTTTTTAAAAGATTATGGTGGGTTTTGAGTTTTCCGATTATGCAGATTGCTCTTTAAAAGGTGGCCATAAATCATGAAACAGGAAGGAGTGGAACTAACTTTTCTTCTTCCCTGGGACTGCTTGAGTGGGCTGGGGAGTGGGTATCCCAGGAAACTATTCCTCCCTCCCTCTGTACATTCTACTTAGAATACGGGGGTCTTGGATGAGAGGCTCAGCCCATCTACACAGGAACCAATCTGTCATTTGGAGACAAACTATGAAACAAACAAGCACTACAGGAGTGGGATAGGAGTTTTGTTTTTGTTTCTTTGGGTGACCTGGCAGAGCCAAAATGATTCAGGTCCCCAACAAGATACATAGATCTTAAGCCAGGGATTGGGGATGGGGAGGATTTACACTAAAAAAAGCTACTGGTCAATACTGGGAAGCAACTGGCAGACACACATAACAGAAAGACAAAGAGACTGCAAAGACAACCAGGGGTGGCTTCAATACATTCATACACCTGAACAGACAGGGAATCAACAGCAGTATCCAACCTCTGCTCTGTGTCCAAACAGAAGGCACCCTAACCAGATCTTCTTCCAGAGATGACAGACCAGGCAACTTTCTGATTGGTTTCCCTTTGGGATGGAGGTGTCAAGCTTCAAAGTATTGGCAAGCAATTTATCAAAGGGAGTTCAGTGGACCTGGAACATCTCAGATTGTGCAACCCCTAGAAGTTCCTTGACCAGCATACCCTTTAACACTCGAAAGTGCTCTGAAACCCCAGGTGTCTTGAGGTCTGATCTCTGGGGATCTTGGTGGAACCTCCAGAAATATTGTGGCCTCTATCAGAGAAGACTGCTTGGACATATGTTTAAAGCAATAGAAAGTACCATCCTGCTAGTGACTACACTGGGTATTCAGCCTTTCTCAGGGTGAGATTTTAAGTACAAATACCATATCCTGGTTTGACATATTTCATTAAACAAGACCAGTTAGCCAGAATCAGAGATACAGAAGCCACACAGCAAAGTTAGTACATTTAGATACTTTCCCAGAACTATATACACTTTGATGGATTAGGTCTTTGTTTTTTGTTTTCACAGGTGGTGCTGTCTATGTGCTCAGATTTATGGCCTGAATAGTATTTCCATCATGGAGTCATCTGTGCTAAGGTCTGGGGTCCTATTAAACACATAGCTACAATACAGTAATGTGAGAATAGAGAACACTATTAGACATGCTCTATACTGCCCAACAACCCCAGAACCCTGTTTACAGATTCCAGTATTAGTGAATATTGACAAAACATTTCTCCAGTGGTTCATTTTTCTCTCTTCTCTATCCATTTTTACTAAATTTAAATACTTCTTCACTTAATTTCATATTTTGAAATATTTGGTGTGCAATTGTCGTCTTTGTAAATATGTAATTCATGTTTTTCCATGTTTTGACATAAGATTCTTTTCTCTGGCTTTCTTGCTCTTCCATACTTTCTCTTTTTTTCTTTTTGTTTCTATTTTCCCTTTGCTTAATGTTTTTTCCATTATCCTAACAACTCTTTTTTTTTTACTTTGTGTTTTTTGAAGCTAAGATTTTTATTTTTTTCATATTTTGTTATTTTACAATACTATTCAGTTCTACATAACAGCCACAGATTCCCTTATTCTTTCCCTTCCTGCCCCCCTCACCTTTCCCCAACTGATCCCCCATTCCCACCACCTCCAGATCAAGGCCTCCCCCGAGGACTGAGATCGATCTGATAGACTCAGTCCAGGGAGCTCCAGTCTCCTCCTCCCAGATTGAGCCAAGCGTCCCTGTATAAGTCCCAGGTTTCAAACAGCTAACTCATGCAATGAGCCCAGGACCTGGTACCACTGCCTAGATGCCTCCCAAACAGATCAAGCCAATCAACTGTCTCCCCAATTCAGAGGGCCTGATCCAGTTGGGAGCCCCTCAGCCTTTGGTTCATAGTTCATGTGTTTCCATTCGTTTGGCTATTTGTCCCTGTGCTTTATCCAACCTTGGTTTCAACAATTCTCGCTCATATAAACCCTCCTCTTTCTCACTAATTAGACTCCCGGAGCTCCACCCGGGGCCTAGCCGTGGATGTCTGCATCCAGATTCCTCAGTCCTTGGATGGGGTTTCTGGCACAACTATTAGAGTGTTTGGCCATCCCATCACCAGAGTAGGTTGGTCCTGGCTGTCTCTCGGCCATTGCCAGCAGTCTTTTGTGGGGGTATATTTGCGGATTTCTGTGGGCCTCTTTAGCACTGTGTTTCTTCCTTTTCTCATGTGGTCTTCATTTACCATGGTCTCCTATTCCTTGTTCTCCCTCTCTGTTCTTGATCCAGCTGGGATCTCCTGCTCCCACAGGCTCTCTTTCCCTCGACACTTGCCCTTCATTACTCCCACTCATGTCCAGGCTGTTCATGTAGATCTCATCCATTTCTCCGTCATTGGGTGATCCCCGTGTCTTGGGGTCCTGTTTTCCAGGTAGCCTCACTGGTGATGTGAATAGCAGTCCAGTCATTCTTGTTCCACATCTAGTATCCTCCTATGAGTGAGTACATACCATATTTGTCTTTCTGAGTCTGGGTTACCTCACTCAGGATGATTTTTTCTAGATCCATCCATTTGCCTGCAAACCTCATGATGTCATTGTTTTTCTCTGCTGAGTAGTATTCCATTGTGTATATGTACCACATTTTATTTATCCATTCTTCAGGTGAAGGGCATCTAGGTTGTTTCTAGGTTCTGGCTATTATGAACAATGCTGATAGGAACATAGCAGAGCAAGTGCTCTTATGGTATGATTGAGCATTCCTTGGTTATATGCCCAAGAGAGGTATAGCTAGATTTTAGGAGAGATTGATTCCCAATTTTCTAAGAAAGCAACATAATTGATTTCCAATGTGGTTGTACAAGTTTGCATTTCCACCAACAGTGAAAGAGAGTTTCCCTTGCTCCACATCCTCTCCAGCATAAGAGGTCTTCAGTGTTTTTTATCTTAGCCATTCTGACAGGTGTAAGGTGGTATCTCAGAGTGGTTTTGATTTGCATTTCCCTGATGATTAGGCATGTTGAGCAATTCCTTAAATGTCTTTCAGTCATTTGAGTTTCCTCTGTTGAGAATTCTCTGTTTAGTTCTATAGCCCATTTCTTAATTGGGCTGTTGGTCTTTTTGATGTCTAATTTCTTGAGTTCTTTATATATTCTGGATATCAGTCCTCTGTCAGATGTGGGGTTGGTGAAGATCTTTTCCCATTCTGTAGGCTGTAGCTTTGCCTTGTTGGCCATATCCTTTGATCTAAAAAAGCTTCTCAGTATCAAGAGGTCCCATTGACTGACTGTTTCTCTCAGTGTCTGTGCTACTGGTGTTATATTTAGGAAGTGATCTCCTATGCCAATGCATTCAAGACTACTTCCTACTTTCTCTTCTAGCAGGTTCAGAGTAGCTGGATTTATGTTAAGGTCTTTGATCTACTTGGACTTAAGTTTTGTGCATGGTGACATATATGGATCTTTTTGCAGCCTTCTACACACTCATATTCAGTTATGCCCACACCATTTGTTGAAGATGCTTTCTTTTTTCCATTGTACACTTTTGGCTTCTTTGTCAAAAATTATATGTTCATAGGTATGCAGATTAATGTCAGGGTCTTCAATTCTATTCCATTGGTCCACATGTCAGTTTTTATGCCAGTACCAAGCTGTTCTTATTACTGTAGCTCTATAGTTGAGCTTGAGGTCAAGAATTGTGATGCCTCCAGAGGCTGTTTTATTGCACAGGATTCTTTTGGCTACTCTGGGTTTTTTTGTTTTTCCATATGAAGTTTAATATTATTCTTTCCAGGTCTGTGAAGAATTGTGTTGGTATTTTGATGGAGATTGTATTGCATCTGTAGATTAATTTTGGTAAGATTGCTATTTTTACTATGTTAATCCTGCCTATCCGTGAGCATGGGAGATCTTTCCATTTTCTGACATCTTCAATTTCTTTTTTCAGGGACTTAAAGTTCTTGTCATATAGGTCCTTTACTTGCTTAGTTAGTGTTACCCCCAAGGTATTTTATGTCATTTGTGGCTATTATAAAGGGTGATGTATCTCTGATTTCTTTCTCAGCCTGTTTGTCAATTGTATATAGGAGGGCTACTGATTTTTTTGAGTTGATCTTGTATCCGGCTATGCTGCTGAAGGTGTTTATAAGCTGTATCAATTCCTTGTTTGAATCTTTGAGGTCACTCAACTATACTATCATGTCATCTACAAATAGGGAGAGCTTGACTTCTTCCTTTCCAACTTGTATCCCCTTAATCTCCTTACGTTGTCTTATTGCTCTGGATAGAAGTCCAAGTACTATATTGAACAAGTATGGGGAGAGTGGACAGCCTTGCCTTGTTCCTGATTTTAGTGGAATAGCTTTGAGTTTCTCTCCATTTAATTTGATGTTGGCTGTTGGCTTGCTATAAATTGCCTTTATTATGTTTAGGTATGTTCCCTGTATTCTTGATCTCTCCAAGACCTTTATTATGAAGGGGTGTTGGATTTTGTCAAATGCCTTTTCAGGATCTAGTGAGATGATCGTGTGGTTTTTTTCTTTCAGTTTATTTATATGGTGTATTACATTGACGGACTTTCGTATGTTGAACCACCCTTGCATCCCTGGGATGAAGCCTACTTGATCATGGTGGATAATTGTTTTGAGGTGTTCTTGGAGTCTGTTTTCCAGTATTTTATTGAGTATTTTTTGCATCAATGTTCATGAGGGAGAACGGTCTGTAGCTCTCTTTTTTTGTTGCATCTTTGTTTGGTTTTGGATACAGGGTAATTGTAGCCTCATAGAAGGAGTTTGGTAAAGTTCCTTCTGTTTCTATTATGTGGAACAATTTAAAGAGTACTGGTATTAACTATTCTTTGAAGATCTGCTATAATTCTGTGCTGAAACCATCTGGTCCTGGGCTTTTTTTGTTGGGAGAGTTTTAATGATGGTTTCTATTTCCTTAGGGGTTATTGGACTATTTAAGTAGTTTATCTGGTCTTGATTTAACTTAGGTATGTGGTACCTATCCAGAAAATTATCCATTTCTTTTAGATTTTCCAGTTTTATGGAGTGGAGGTTTTTGAAGTTTGACCTGATGATTTTCTGGATTTCCTCATTGTCTGTTGTTTTGTCCCCCTTTTCATTTCTGATTTTGTTAATTTGGATGCTCTCTCTCTGCCTTTTGGTTAGCTTGCATAAGGGCTTGTCTATCTTGTTGATTTTGTTAAAGAACCAACTATTTTTTTCATTAATTCTTTGTATTGTTCTCTTTGTTTCTGTTTTATTGATTTCAGCTCTCAATTTTATTATTTCCTGGCATCTATTCTTCCTGGGTGACTTTGCTTCTTCTTGTTCTAGAGCTTTCAGGTGTGCTGTTAAGTGATTAGTGTGAGATTTCTCCAACTTCTTTATGTGGGCATTTAGTGCTATGAATTTCCCTCTTAGCACTGCTTTCACAGTGTCCCATAAGTTTGGTTATGTGGTATATTCATTTTCATTGATCTCTAGGAAGTCTTTAATTTCTTTGTTTATTTCTTCCTTAACCAATTGGTGATTCAGTTGAGCATTATTCAGTTTTCATGGGATTGTAGGTTTTCTGTAGTTTTTGTTGTTGTTGAAATCTAACTTTAAACCTTTGGTGGTCTGATAGAATGCAGGAGGTTATTCCAATTGTTTTGTATCTGTTAAGATTTGCTTTGTGGCCAATTATGTGGTTGATTTTAGAGAAATTTCCATGGGGTGCTGAGAAGAAGGTATATTCTTTTGTGTTAGGATTGAATGTTCTGTAGATATTGATTAAGTCCATTTGAGTCATAATATCATTAAGTCCTTTATTTCTCTGTTAATTTTTGATTTGGGAGATCTGTCCAGTGGTGAAAGTGGGGTGTTGAAGTCTCCCACTATTAATGTGTGGGGTTTTATATGTGATTTAAGTTTTAGTAATGTTTCTTTTACATATGTGGGTGCCCTTGTGTTTGGGGCATAAGTGTTCAGAATTGAAACTCCACTTGGTGGATCTTTCCTGTGATGAGTATGTAATGCCCTTCTCGATCTCTTTTGATTGATTTTAGTTTGAAGTCTATTTTGCTACACCCACTTGCTTCTTAAGACCATTTGATTGGAAGGTTTTTTCCAGCCTTTAATTCTTAGGTAGTGTCTCTCTTTGAATTTGAAGTGTTTCTTGTATGCAGCAGTATGATGGGTCCTGTTTTTGTATCCATTCTGTTAGCCTTAGTATGAGCACCTCACTGCTTTCACAGCCTATTTAGCAGTGTGCACATCTGTAGGGGTAAGCTTGTAGCCTATAGTTCTTAATCCCACGGTATGGTAGACCAAGTACAGAAAGAAAAAAAATGTGGATAATACAAAAATTGTTGACTATGTGCTTAGTATATCTATACTGCCATAATTGCTAAAAGAATAGGCTCACTTCTCATCACAGAGGGAGAGACATAAAAATATAATGACTCAAGCCTCTTTCCCCTTGACTTTAATCAGAATATCTGCATCTGAATAGGCCACTGTCCATGACTGCCTGTTGTGGCCATGTGACATACACAAGCTCACTCAGTGGGACCCCCAGCCTTCTTTGTATTTGACTGATCAGGATCATGTTCCAGTGGTCCCCTGATTAGAGTATTCTATGAATTGTGAATAAATGAAGTCCCTGTGTTCACAGATCTAGTGTGCCATGATGAAAGGAATACTGTAACAGAAAACTATCCCACTAGGTTAACACCAGCATCACAAGTCTCTCCTTTGAAAATGAATGTCAGTCTTTCAGAAACAGAGCTCTTTGCCCAGATGCCTTATCCTGTATGGGTCCACCATTCTGCTATTATCTGGTTTCCATGTTGGAAATGTGGACAGTTTCCTTCAGCTCACTACATTGCCTTTCTGTTTCCTTGTTTATATGGGTCATGACACCTCTTTCTGGATTTCAGTGACTTCCCATTTCATGCACTGCAAGGAATGAACTCTCTCCTTTGTTACTCTGACACTTCCTACTCATCTTGTACCATGAAAATACTGTCTACACATCCATCTCACCCTAAGACCTCTTGTTTTCTATTCTCATTTTCTTAAGCCTACTAAGGTGAGTCCAACATTATTACCCATTGTCTTTAGGCTGCTGATCTACAAATTCCTTTTTATATTTTGATCAAAATCACAAGTGAGTATTTAATTTCTAATGAAACAGGTTTTATATTAAAAACTGTAAAAAGAGTGAACTCCAAGTTAACTAACACAAAAAGATGTTTCTATTTGGAGCAGGTGGTGACTAACACAGAGAGAAAAAGTTGGCCAAGGTACATGAAATAAGAGTGGATAATTTTCAGCCCTTTGGAACATCATATCCCCTCCTCACCAGGCTCATGAAGGAGTGGAAAAATAGTAAGTAAGAACCATGGTTGATTACTATAAGAAAACAATTTCTTAGCCCACAATAAGTCAGGTGAGCATATGAACTCACATTAAGTGTGACAACATGCACAAACCTAGTGCAAGCACACAGAGGACCAAATCCCTCAACTGAGATTGGAGGTAGCCATAAAGACCTGCCACTAGCTGAAGAATTACTGACATTTGACACATCCATGGGGAGAAGAAATGAGAATTATTTTCAAGAGTTATACACTGGGTTAGTCAACTATGTTCCAGTGGAATACAATCCAAAAACTTTAAGACTAGGACTCTTTTTTTTTGAGGGTAGAAAAGTATGGCAGAAAGTTCTTGGGCTACACATAGGTGTTAGATCTAATATAACTGGCAGAAGGGGAAGAAAATCTACAGTACCCACTGAACACAATTCTCAAAGAACTAATAGAGAGGAATAACCAATTCCTTAATCTTGCCAGTGACTTAAAGTTGTACTCAGTTTGTGACAAAGCTCCTGGAATTGGCAAAGAAAGGAATACCACCAATACCACAAAGCAGAACACTTATGCTGTGCACAGTAAAAATATGTAGGTTCCCCTCACTTTAAAAGAGCACCCATTGAAGACTCCAAATGAGAATATGGCAATTCCTTGGGAATGTATTTGATTGAAAATGCCGGTCAAATGGATCCCTGATATAAACTGATGAAATACAGACTTATTACCATGGGTTATCACAAGGAGATTGTTGTAACTATTACACAAGCCATCGTGATACAGATTAAGATGGTTACAGGATTGGCAGCATTTAAAAAATGGTTCTGTGTTACAGGAAGTAAAGAGTTGTAAACAGGAGTAGCCCATGGCAGTTTCCATCAAGGTTTCAAAAGTAACTGACAATGGTCTAAAGTAAGCCCAGAGTCCTGTAATTAGGGAAGGCCTAAGACCATATTGCATCTGGAATGCCTTCTGCTGAGGAAGGTAATATGCCTGCTGTGGAACTGAACCCACATAGAGGTAATGTGTATTATAGCTAGCAGACCTGATGTTATGGGATGTCACAACATGGCCCAGATTATCTGAATATTACACTTAGATATTGGATGTGGGTCTGAAATTTGGAATATTTTAATGATGACTGCTGTTCTTTTTCTAATTCATTGTTTTGTGATACTGATTTCTGGTATGGGGGAGAATTTTGAAGGAGGGAAAGGTAGGATTTCAAAGCGTTTGAGCTTATATACTGAAAGTAGGTCATTATTCACAGAATTTTGAAGATTGTACCTACCTCAAGCTTTGGCCTTCATTCTCAGATTCCTTATCCTCTACTATGAAATGTTGATAGATCCAAATCTCACCACCTGTAGCCCACCTGAATCCTATGTGTCTTTCCTTAAATAATGATGGTATTTCTTACACATTAGGAAACAAAATAAGCTTATCTTCCATTTCATTTTTCATTTCAGGTCAATTTTTTCATAGGGAAGTAAGAAGTAATTAACAAAATTAATTAATAATCATTTGTTTATTAGTCATTGCAGTCCTTGTTTATGTGAACTGATATGTATGTTGGATTCTGTTAGAATATTGGAATACTTGACCTGGAGAGTTGCTTATTAAAGAAGTACCTTAGCTTAAAGTATATTGTCTGAGAGTATAAATATCTTTCTTCCAGGTTCTGACTCTAACAATAATATCTGTAATTGTTACTATAAGAATATATTTGACCATTGCTTATTTTAATAAATTTTATCTTGAGACACATGTTATCTCTAGAGGAATAATCTGTCTAGATTTTCCATGACAAGGTATTTATTACATTTTAAAGAAAGAGCATGAGCTCATTTTAAAGACAATGTCCACTTGTCTTATGGCCATTTTTTTACTGCTTCAGATCTCAATGGAGATTTATGACTTTTTCTATTTGTATGATTTTACTAGATTATATTGGTTTTATTTACTTATGTACTAATTTATCTTACATGTCTCTGTGTTTTAACTGAGAAGGAAAAAGAAAGGGTGTGTTTTGGGGTGGGTAGAAAGGTGGGGATGATCTGGGAGGAGTGGGGTAATGAAAACCATGATAAGAATATAGTGTATGAAAAAAATCTATTTCCAATAAATAAGAAAATTTAAGAATTGAAATCATGATATCTTGTAAGTTTGAGGACTCATAATTCTCTGCTTTTTCATAATTTAGCTTACTCGTCATTTGCTTAGATATTATGGTTTCCAATTATATTTTTATGTCTTTTTTGTCTTTCCTTTTTCACTTATCAAAAATATCTTTTTAAAATACAAGATATATCCTACTTTCTGTTTCCCCATTCTCTTCTTCTCCTGCTCAGATCAAATCCCATTCTATCTCTCATTAGAAAAAAATCAGGCTTCTATGGAATACTTATAAAATGTAGTATAAAACAGAAGCATATGAAACAAAAACCAATATATCTGAATAGTACAAAACTACCACACAAGAGGAGAATTGTCTAAGAAAGCACATAAGCAAGTATAGACATAGAGACCCACTTGTTCACATTCTCAGGAACCTTATGAAACCACTTATCTAGAAGCCATAATACATATAAAAAATACAAAATATAAAATAAAATAAAAAAAATGAAATGCCCTGACAGGACATTATGATACAAGGAAGCTGCAAAGACATGATTGTTTTCTCTTGGGAATCTATTGTTAGCTTTGTAACCTATACTTAAAAGAAGATTTTGTTGCCTAAGTGAGACTCTCTTAGAGTAAACTAGACTTTTATTTGCAATTGCCTAGCAATTGGAAATAGATACTTGGTTAGGAATGGAGGAATGTGAACACTCTAGTTTTAGCTCTGGGATCCCAGTTGTTAAGGACCAGTGCAGGCCTTGTGTGTGTTGTCCCAGTCTCTGTGAGTTCATGTGTGCATCTATCTTGTTGATGTAGTGGGTCATGTTCCCTTGGTGTCCTCTATACCTTCTGCCTCCAACACTCTTTCTGTCTCATCTGCCACAGTGTTCCCTGAGCCCTGAGGGGAGGTATTAGATGGAAGCACAGAGTTTAGGGCAGAGAATTCCAAGGTCTAATATTCTCAGCATAATGTCTGTTTGTGGGTCTCTATATTGACTCTCATGTGCTGCTTGAGGAAATTTCTTGACAATAGTTGAGAAAGGCCCTGATATATTCCAAAATGCCATTATAAGGCATTTTGTTGCTATGTTATTTACTAGAATTGTAGTATTTGGTTTTCCCTAGGTCCTTGAGCTATCTAGCTTTAGCTTCTTTGAAACAGGAAATTAGTGTCAGGTATGTTTTCCATTTCATGGATTGGACTAAAAGTCAAATCCCATGTTTGTTGGTTACTCCCCCAAGATCTATGCCACTATTGTTTTTGCTTATTATATTGCAGGCTGTACACCAGGGTGTAAACATATGTTTGTGTGTGTGAGTGTGTCTATATTTCCATGTATTCTACACACTTTACGTTGTTTTGATAATATTTGTTCATTTTGTTCTGGTTGGGTTTTTTCTCATTTGTTTTCTAAATAGAGAGAATATACTTTTAAAAGTCAATGAAGTAAATACATTTGCAAAGATAGAATCTGGCTGAATTTTAATTTAATTAAAATTGTAGAGATAACTAACACTAATTTATTCTTGAAATTTTATTGTCTGTGAATTATAAAAAGACTGATTACAATGAATGACAACATACAAGGCAAACAACACATAAGGTCTTAAACATTTATGCAAACATATATTATACAAGAAATAAAATGTGTCAGAATTATACATTTATATGAAATGTTGATAAGATATGGGGAAACAAGTATTCACAAATATGTAGGAGTTACATAGTACACAGTTTCAGTTGAAATAAAATAGAGCAATTTATCAAAAGTGAATAACTATAAATGACTGAGTACACAAAACATTTGGACATCTACAATCAATGATATCCATGAGCACACATTCTATGGAAGTGGTTACAGCAGGGCTTTTCACATTCCTCACAGATCTAAAAGTACCATCATGAAACTGACTGGGAAAGTATCTGATTAACTGTCATCTGACTTGAGTTATAATTAAGTAATAGACTGATCTTTATTCTATTTTAGTATGCATCTCATTATGCAATTATATGGCAGAGTAATATCTTCATGTCTAAATGGTATTCATTTTTTAAAACGTGCCTTCCTTCATAGCAAAAACATACATGAAATGTAAACACAAATCTTGGAAACATACCAAGGGCATCAAAGACGCATGGATACATATAAAAACATTTGGTGCTATAAAGGCAAAGTTATACAATGTTGAAGAGGTGAAAAATGCATACATGTCCCATTCATCTTTTCTTTAATATTAATTGAGAGAGACAATAAATTTTATGGAAATAGGCTTTCTAATGTAGAGAAATACATAAAAAATATTAGAAGAGTAGAGAATAAAGTTGGATAAATGAAAGCAATAAATTTAAAAATTTAAATTACTGTATGATCTCTGACAATTGGATTTCATGCTAAACAGACTCAAAGACTTGTACATAATTAAGAAAAACATGGACTAAGCTGTAAGGTCCACTTTTCCTCTAGAATGTGCTTTGTTCCTGACATGAGAAAGCACATTCCTATGTGGTCTGAACAAAATAATATAGCACTTGGGAAGAAAGATGCATCCTAGGAGACCTGCACTGGAAGCCAAAATGGAGAAGACTTCCATGGCCACCATGAGTTTCCCCTTGGTGCTGTGGTAGACAGGAAGGAAGGTGACCCACACACTGAAGAACACCAACATGCTGAAACTGATGAACTTGGCTTCATTGAATGTGTCAGGCAGGTTCCTGGACAGGTAAGCCATAGTGTAGCTTCCAAGTGCCATGGAGCAGAGGTAAGCCAGGACAGAATGGAAGGCAATAGTAGAGCCCTTGTTGCATATAATAATTATGTGGCCATGTTCAGTGTAAGCATCTGAGTCAATAAATGGAGGAGAGGTGCTCAGCCAAATGCCACAGAGCACAAGTTGGATGAGGGTGCAGACAGGAATAATGAGGTTAGGAGCCCTTGATACCATTATCCACCTTATCAGTCTTCCTGGCAATGTGATCTTGAAAGCCAGAACCACAGTAATAGTTTTGGCCAAGACTGTGGAGTGAGCCACTGTGAACAGAACTGCAAATGTGCTCTGTTGCAGGATGCAGGTGACTGTGTTGGGATGACCAATAAATAGCAATGGACAGAGAAAACAGAAGATCAGAGTGATGAGAAGGATATAAGAGAGAGCCCAATTGTTGGCCTTGACAATGGGAGTGTAGTGGTACTTCACAAAGACCCCCAAAACAACAGCTGTTAGTGAAGAAAAGCCCAAAGCCAAGTTGATGAGTGCCATCCCCAAAGGGTCTTCGTAGGACAGAAATGTCACTACTTTCTGGAGGCAGTGGTTCTGCTCTGTGTTTGCATAATGACTTTCTGGACACCTCACACAATGATCCATATCTACTCAGGAATTAAAGTTATTGTGAATCTTTGCTCAGGTTCCCCTTTTATCTCAATCCTCTTCCCAGCACCAGCTCTCTGGCATTTGCCCACATTTTTTTGTTGTTTCAGACTCAAGTAAATATGTTCTCAATAGTAATAATTAACAAATGCTCTCTAATGAGTCATTTCATATCAATACTGCCAATCTTCTTTGTTGGACATGAAGTGAACAAGTCTGTCCTTCTCATTGCTATACTTAAATGTATTCACAAGTAAGTAATAATTAATATTTTTTAATTTATATTGTCTTAAATTATTGAATTAAGTTACATAAACCTGACTTGATTATAGAACCTCCTCCTTCTTAATTCCTTTGTGTGACTTTGTCATGTTAGTTAAGTACATCTTTACATGCCTTGAAATTTCTTTCTTGTAGTTTTGTTTTCATACTCAATATCAAAATTAAACTGTTTCCATAGAGTTTATTGAATTCCCCAGTGTGTTTATTCTCTGATAGTGCTTATGAGAATGAGAATTATTAGGTTCTTGAATGGTGGAAAAACTCCCTTTATGAAAGTAATCATTCCCAGGGAGAAAAGATCTATTCAACAGATAGATATAAAACTCTTGTTTTAGTCTTAGTTGGTAATGGAATAATTTTGTGATACTTCATCTTTTCTAATTTGTGAGTTTCTTCTTGAATTCAAAAGATATGTGTCAATGTACTTACTACATATTTTCATTAAAATAATTCTATTTCATACTTTAATTAAAAACATTCAATATTTTTCAAAGTGGAATTTGCAATTTAATTGTTGTTGAAAATTCTAATTAAAAACTTATTGAATTCATCTTTTTGCTAGTGTCTACAGAATCTTTTATTCCATTATGAGCATTTTATTTGTTTCTTCTAGATGTGCCTTCCTGCTATGCTCATACTCTCAAGGTACTATGTCTCTACTGTGTTCCGTGTGTTTACTTCTATTGGTTTCTAAACAGAGCAAGAATGCTTCATATGCACAGCCGCATATATTCTTCAGTGAAAGCACAGGGTACACAAGTCATGACATATATTTTATAAAGATATGAGTATGATTTTTTTTCAATACAGATACACCTCATTTTATAGGATTTGAGGCAGAGGATTCACTGTTTTGAAATATTTAGCATTGATCTGTTACTCTTAAGGGGGACCAGGTTTCAGTTGTAAGTACCTACATGGTGGTCAATGCTATCCGTGCCTCCACAACCAGGAGATATGAATCCTTCCTCCAACTTTGCTGTGCACTAAGCAAGTACATGCACATACACATGCATGTAGGCAAAACACTCAGAGATAAAACAAAATGAATGAAAATCTAAAATAAAACATTTAAAAATATGTCCACAGTTAAATGAAATTTGACCATTCTGATAACCTCTGATAAACATAGAACCATGACTGAAATTATGCATGTAAGGGTCATAAGGATAAAACCATTAAATGTGTGTTAACTATAAACTAAATATGCTTTGAAATACATGAAAAGTCAGGAATTTATACTGTGTGTGCGTGTGTGTGTGTGTGTGTGTGTGTGTGTGTGTGTGTGTGTGTGTGTTAAATGCCATGGTGAATCAGGCAGACTATTCTGAGTAAAGTTGTTCTCTGAAAGTAACAATGGCTATAGTGCATCAAACAAATAAATCAGCTATTAGTTTCCATGGGATGAGCACCATTTAAACTGATGGTTAAAAATGAGTCAAAATATTTTTACTTCTAACTTAAAGAATCACTGGACTTATCTCTGCTGTTCCTTCACAGAACTTGTCCATCTGCTTAGACATTTCAGAACACTGTGGAGAGGTGGGAAATACTCCAGTTAGACTGGCACTTACCTGTCTCATTGGAAATCTCATTGTCTGGACAACGAGTGCAATCATAGCAGCAGGCAGCCTTGCCTTCCTGGGGGGATTTCCTGAATCCAGGAACACAGCTCTCACTGCACACAGAGCGAGGAAGCTGGGAATTAAATATAGAAGAGAAAATACTCAGGAGTTTATAGTTTTAAAACAATAAAGTGGGATTTTTTGAATATTGAACAATGAGTTGGCAAGTTTTATAATTATTTTAGCAGATTCTTCTTTTAATGCACCACTTTTTTCTAATTTCAATATATTATACCCATGAAGATCAATGTATTTAAACAATGATCCGAAGACAACAGAAATCTGAACAATTGTGAAAATATAAAAGCTAGGGCAAAATGAGAAGTTTGGTCACTGAGTTCTTGTCTAAATGGGCAAGTGTAATGGCATGCGGATACTGTTGTGTACTTCCTGACAGCTGGAGTGAGCAGCTTTGTTTTCCAATGGTCATGCTTAATTTACATTTGTCAATCTGACAGGTTTTAGAATTACCATATAAACTAGTCTTTGTGAATCTGTGTGAGCGATGATCTACATTAGGGTGCTTGAAGTGAGAATACTTATTTCATAATTAGGTATCACTATTTCATTGGCTGTTGTTTAAGATTGAAATGAAATAAAAAAGTGATGTGAAGAGCAGTGCTCACATCAATCTACTTCCTGACTGAAGATACAACATAATTCACTTTCTAAGATGCTTGCCAACATGATTGCCTGAATCATTATGAACTGCTCATGCCAAATGAGACCCAATAAAGTCTATATTCTTAAGTTATGTCAGCTTGGTTTTGTTGTTGTTGTTGTTTGACAAATTGCTGACTTTTTCATCAGGTAGACATATAATTGACCCATGCACATGTGCCCTCCATATTATTGTGCATTGCCATGGGCCTGAAATCAAATGACCATGAACTGCTATTTTCTAACCTGGAAGACAAATTATTACACTTGTCAAGTGGTTTCAGGACAAGGGTGAAATCTTAATGAATAGACACTGTATTTATTACTGGAAATACATGCACACAGAAAAAAGCATAGAAAAATAAACAATCCCATTACTCAGAATAATGCAATAAAAACTTCCTCATATGACAGTAGTTTTGTGCATACAGATGAGTATTCTGTAAGGAACCAACTATCATTACAGCCACAAACAAATGTTTATTGACATAGAGATCAAAGCAATGAGATAAGATCCAGCCCACCTCTGTAAATCCTATAGCCCACTGTATCATATGGTCAGACAAACATAGTTCTTGGCCCTGTGGAGCTTTTGGAGAAAATGTTCCAACTTTCATCTTTTGTCTGAGACCATCTGGAAAATTCCAGAGGTTGAGAATATCATATTCTGCTTCTAATTTCCTTTGTGAATCCAAAACCATAAGGTTTCCTGCACCATTTTTGAAATGGATATTCTTGAGATAAGGGTGAAGCTAAAAGAGATACAGAATTTGATGATGGATTTATTCCCAGAAAGATCAACAGAACCCAATGAAGCAATGTACCTCATTGTCCTAAATCCTTGATATGAATTGTAAGTTATACCAAGCTATAAACACTTTAATGGATGAAGATTAAAAATGAATATATCATGTTTCTTGTTACTTAATTTCAAAAGAAAGAATTCACACACACAAACACACAGTAATTAGCAAGCAAACAAAATGACTTAATCAATTGTGGTGATGTGTTGTGTCCTCCACTATATTGTGCACCCTAATAAAGTTTATCTGGGGATCAGAGGAAAAAGCCAACTACTATATTAAACATAGAGTTCAGGCAATGGTGCACACGCCTTTAATTCTGTCACTAGTGAAGCAGAGTTCTGTCTGGATCTCTGTGAGTTCAAAGCCACCTTGGCGAACAGAGAAAGGCATGGTGACACACGCCTTTAAACAGGACTAACCATAGAGGTCTGGAGGTCTGTACAGAGAGACAGGAAATGATGTAGCTAGGCAGAGAGAGGAAGTGAGATACAGAACAGAAATGCATATAGGTGTGGGTATACAGTAAGTAGGTCTCTTTGGCTGAAGATCACCAACTGGTAAGAACATTTAGGACTTCGTCCTGCTTTTCTGATCTCTTGGTATTAATCCCAATATCTGGCTCTGAGTTTTTTATTAATAAGACCTTTATCAATTTGTGCTACTATCAATGAATGTTGATTTAAGCAAATTTCCACAACAGTAATCTACTCAAAGTTTCAGTTTGTAAATTGGGGTGTTAATGTCCAAAATGAAATAAAATTGTCAGTTAGGAATCATAACCATAGATTCATAATTTGAATTTTAAGGATCTAATAGAATTTGACCATTAAAGATATAGTTCTATTTCTGTCCTGCAATATACTTAGTGATAATGGGGTTTCAATTGATTATAGGATCATGAGAAGATTCTGAGGATACCTGTAACACAAAGCAGATAATGACATATACACATTTAAACTTTATTGCCACCCATTCAGTCTGAACAATGACAGGTGTCTGCAAAGACTTCTAGACAACAAATTACATACAGTCTCTGAGGTGATTTTTGATAAAACCTGCCACAGTGTGCAATCATGTATTGTGTGCTTTTAGGAAACCAGTATGTCATAGTACATTTGATAATATATACAGGAAGAGAAATTACCTCCCAAGGATAGGTATTTACTTCCCCATTTCCATGAGGGTGAATTTCGACTTGTTTCAGAGTCATTTCATGGAGACTGTGAGCCACAACATATACAGAATTATATACATTATAACTCTCTTCAGTCATATCCATTTCCAAAGCATTTCGAGGCAACATTTCCAAGGAAGCATTGGGTTGACAGTTACCTAATATTTTACAATTGGGTCCAGAAAAAGAACAATTGAAATATCTGTTCCACAAAAGAGCAAGGATATAGTCTTCTGGATATATGGAAGGCTTGTATGTCTGGATAAACTTCCTAAAATCAGAAATATCAGCATGGTGTTGTGCAAAAATGAGACTACCATGGAATGGATCAGATACAAAATAAGGAACATCAGTAGTTACATCCCATTGTGACTTAGTGATCCAGACTTTCCAAGTAATTGAATGTATTCCTATATATATTATTAGATCATATAAATATTGAGTGACATCATAAAGTAAAACAACATTTGTAGATGATTTCAAGATATTTCGATGAATTGTTCTGGATTCATAGCCCGAGTAAACTTGGCTGTCCGGAATCATTTCTACAAAAGCTACACACACTCTGTTCCTGTCCATCTCTCTTCTCAAGTCTGATAGAATCTCAGCCCCATTGTGGTCATCTGTGAGAACCAATCCCACCCAGGTCCAGTTGAAATGAACCATCAAAATGACAATGCCATGTGACAGAGACATGTCCTTTTGTGCTGTCTGGTAGAGAGAAGAAAACTGGACTCTGTCACTTAGGGTATCGTCAAATGGCCCAAAAGTAATCTGAAGGAAATAGGAAACAAAAGTGAAAACATTGAGATAGAACACAGTTTTAAACCTGAGGTGACACTTTTATTGGTATAGACTACCTTCTGCTCATCGTATTTTAAACTTGCATCTTGTTTCTGAAGATATTTATAGAGAATTTCTTACAAGACACAGAGTTTTCTAAACCCCTAGTATAGGCTCCAGCATCTTCCTCTTCTCTATCCTGAGAAAAGTATATGAGGGCATGTAACTAAATACCTGATTTGATCTCTTTGATAGATGAATGTCACAGCTTCACCTCTTTACATTGAAAACATATCAAATGTCTGTAGTTTAATATGGGTTTCTTGTTCCCTGCCAACCACATTCCTCACCTGTGGATATTTGTAAAGATTCAGCAGTCTCCCAACTTGTACAGATGTTTCCCATTCTGTTCCTGTAAGTAAAGCAGCAACCTTGTTCTTTCTTTTACATGTGTAATTGGGAATGTATATTCCCATTCCTGTGAGGCAAAAATAAGTTTCCTTCATAATATCCTGTAGATTGTTTTCAACATTATAGAGCTCAAATCCGAGAGATGTGTTGGGTAAAATGTGAGTGTTCCTGTTGATCTCCTCAATGGCAAATATGAAGGCCAAAGAAAACTGGTAGCTCCTCAACTTGAATCTGCAGAGAAGGATTGTCAATATTCATAGCGTGGACTCATATCATATCTAACAATATGATGCTGGACTACATTGTAGATGATATGGTACTAATGGCTTTTATACCTTCAATGCTATATATCTACAGACAATAATTTTTGTTAGCATGGGGATTTTTTTGAATGTCATGGTATATAGTAAGTGATGATTTAATTATCTAAAAGACTTGGGTGTGTCTAAAATTTCCTGGCAGAAACCTTGAGCTGTACTGATAATAACCTTGGAATCTCTAGTATGGGGGAACACAAATAAAACCCCTATTCTTTTTATACTTTAGTGATATAATCAGCTGATGGAGACTTCCATCCTTAAAGGCTCTCCTGTTATGTATTATAAAAACCCCAAGTCCCACCACACCACAATCACTCTGTCTGTACATAGACGGGGAGACGGCATCCTTTCACTTGTTTTGATGAAGGACCAACATTATTTATAGGGATGTCAGCCTATGTTGAAAGTATCAATCCCAAAGCAACCTTGGATCTGAACCTGAGAGGGTTTAGGAGTCCAGCACCAAAACACGTCTCTTTGAACAACCTTCCCTCTCTCCCATTCCATTTCCCTCTCCTTTCTGAGAGCCATACAATGAAGAGCAGAATGGGTGAGTGAACTTCCTATAGTTTAACAACCAACAGTCATAACTGAATCCCCTGGGCTACTTTGTAGCATTTTTTTTTTTGCTATCTCTACCATTTGCCTGCCTTTTTCTTTATCCTTTAACTATGTTCTTACCTTACACACAAAGTTGATTACATAACAACCTTGAATGCCCTGATGATAGGCATAACTTGGAGCTGAGTTCAACTTGAACAGAATATATGATCTGGTTCATTGCACCCATGACTTGAGGATCTTTATCAAGATGGAAGTAGCCAATTGACTTGGAGGCTAAGTTTGCCTAATGATATCATAAAGCAAGAATACTCATACTTCTTGGGACAATCCAAAATGGTGACCACCATTAAATGTCATTGTCCCATTGAGTCCAACAGGATCCACATACTCATATTATATATGACCATGGAGAAAATATCTGACCTCTGTGGTGTTTATTTTGTCATTATTAATGTTTTTCCTCCATTTTGTTTTAACATTAATAGGTTATTAGATGATATAATTACTAGCTTCTAAAAAGATCCTAATTAAAATCACAAGCCTGAACAGAGACTCGAAGGATGAAATGCCATGTGAGAGAGAAACTGTAGCCAGGAAAGTGCTTCTATGGTAGGCTCTACAGGGTCTTACTGCTAATTCTTACTGAGAAGTCCGAGTCAGTTTTCCTCTAACTGAGGTAAAATGTCCTTTATTTGTTATCTGAATGTCTGCTTTTGTTTCTGCCCAAACTAACAACATGTTGAATAAAGATACCTCTGTGAGGCTTTCCTTTTACAATGAAAAAAATAAAAATCTAATCTCAACCAGCAATAATTATAAAATCTTGTTTTTTTTAGAATTTGTCTTTTATATTTTTTCATAGTACCACAAAATTCACTATTTATTTTAAACCCAGGAGGCTTTGAAGAACTTGCAGGTTAAAAGAGGGATTTTTCTGTATAGTTGCTCACAAAATACCTCTGATGAGTCCTGCTAAACACAAGATGTTTCTGAAACATCTTTCAAACCAGAACATGTCCCTGTTTCCCAAATTACCCAGGAATGATTATTTTGTTGGCTTTTTCTTGATCATGTACATTAAAGGCATGAAGATAAAGCATACTCTGAAGCATTGCATAGTGGATAATTATTTTTAAGGCGCTTCAGCTACATCATTTTAGCATCTGTGTAATTTAACTGAAGTGAGATTCTCAATTAGCAGGTTTCCCTTTCATCTCTTGGATGTAAATTCTTCATGGACAGGGAAGTGCCTCCCTCTTTGAGGAGCTATATTTATGCCCATTTTTTAAAAATTATAACTGCTTGGCCATTAGCTCCAGTTTATTACTGACTAGCTCTTACACTTAAATTAACCCATAATTCTTATCTATGTTTAGTCACGTGGCTTGGTACCTTTTCTCAGTTCTGCCTTGTCATCTTCCTTCCTCTGTGTCCGGCTGGTGACTCCTGACTTTGCCCTTCCTCTTCCCAGAATTCTCCTGGTCTGCTGGCCCCCCTATACTTCCTGCCTGGCAACTGGCCAATCACTGTTTTATTTTTATTTTTTTCATTTTTATTTATTAAGAAATTTTCTACTCACTCTACATACCACCCACAGATCCCACCTATTTCCTCCTCCTATCCCCCAGCCCTCACTCCCAATACAACCCACATCCCCCAAATCAAGGTCTCCCATGGGGAGTCAGCACAGCACAGCACACTAAGCCTATGGAGGTCCAAGCCCCTCCCCACTGCACCAAGGCTGCACAAGGCATCACACCACAGGCACCAGGCTTTCAAAACCCTGCCCATGTACCAGGGATGGATCCTGATCTCCCTGCTAGGGTGCACCCCAAAAAGTTCGAGACAAACAACTGTCTTTCTTATCCCAAGGGCCTAGTCCAGTCCCATGGGGGCTCCACAGTCACTAGTCTACAGTTCATGGGCTTCCACTAGTGTGGCCGGTCATCTCTGCATATCTTCCCACCATGATCTCAAAGTCCTCTGCCTGCAGAATCCCTCCTCTCTCTCACCAGTAGGATTTCTGAAGCTCAGCCTGGCACCTGGCCGTAGATCTCTGCATCTGCCTCCATTAGTCACTGGACAAAGGCTCTATGATGACAGTTACGGTATTTTCTAGACTGGTCACCAGAGTAGAACAGTCCAGGCACCCTCTGTACCACTGCCAGCAGTCCAAGGTGAGAGCCTCCCTGGCACCCTGCCTCTTCCTATTCCCATGATGTCCTTATCTATCATGGTATCTCCCTGCCTGCCCTCCCACTCTGTCACTGTTCCAGCTCAACCCTCCCATTTTCCTATGCTCTCATCCCCTACTCCTTGCCCTCCACCCCTCCCAACTCCCAGTCCTCGCATGTAGATCTCATCCACTTCTCCTTTGCTGGACCATTCATGTGTCCCTCCTAGGGTCTTTCCCTGTTACCTAGCCTCTATGGAGCTGTGGGTTGCAGCCTGGCCATCCCTTCCCTCACATCTAGTATCCACTTATGAGTGAGTACATGTTTGTCCTTCTGAGTCTGGGTTACCTCACTCAGGATGATATTTTCTAGTTCCATCCATGTGCCTTCAAATTTCATGATATCATTTTTTTTTCTGCTGAGTAGTACTCCATTGTGTATATGTGCCACATTTTCTTTATCCATTCTTCAGTTGAGGGGCATCTAGGTTTTTTCCAGGTTCTTGCTATTACAAATAATGTTGATATGAGCATGTGTCCTTGTGGTATATTTGAGCATTCATTGGGCATATGCCCAAGAGTGTTATAGCTGGTTCTTGAGGAAGACTTATTCCAAATTGTCTGAGAAACCGCCATACTGATTTCCAGAGTGGCTGCAGAAGTTTGCATTCTCACCAAGAGTGTAGGAGTGTTCCCCTTGCTGCACATCCTCTCTAACATAAGCTGTCTTCAGTGTTTTTGATCTTAGCCATTCTGACAGATGTAAGATGGTATCTCAGAGTTGTTTTGATTTGCGTTTCCTAATGACTAAGGATGTTGAGCAATTCCTTAAATGTTTTTCATTTGAGATTCTTCTGTTGAGAATTCTCTGTTAAGCTCTGTAGCCCATTTTTTTTAAAAAAAAATTGAATTGCTCAGTATTTTGAAGTCTAGCTTTTTGAGTTCTTTATATATTTTGGAGATTAGGCTTCTGTCAGATGTGGAGTTAGTGAAGATCTTTTCCCATTCTGTAAGCTGTTGCTCTACAAAAGCTTCTCAGTTTTAGGAGGTCTCATTTATTAATTGTTGCTCTCAGTGTCTGTGCTACTGGTGTTATATTTAGGAAGTGGTCTCCTGTGCCAATTTGTTCAAGACTATGTCCTACTTTCTCTTCTATCAAGTTCAGTGTAACTGGTTTTATGTTGAGGTCTTTGAGCCACTTGGACTTGAGATTTGTGCATGATGACAGATATCGTTCTATTTGTGATCTTCTGCATTTTAACATCCAGTCATTCCATCACCATTTGTTGAAGATGCTTTTTTTCCATGGTACTACTTTGGCTTCTTTGTTGAAAATAATATGTCCATAAGTGTATGGATTAATGTCATGGACTTGAATTCAATTCCCTTGGTCCACATGTTGGTTTTTATGCCAGTACCAAGCTGCATTTATTACTATAGCTCTATAGTAGAGCTTGAGGTCAGGGATCATGATGCCTCCAGAGGTTCTGTTATTATACAGGAATGTTTTAGCTATGCTAGATTTTTTGTTTTTCTATATAAAGTTCAGTATTGTTCTTTCAAATCTGTGAAGAATTGTGTTGAGATTTTGATCTGGATTGCACTGAATCTGTAGATTGCTTTTGGTAAGATTGTCATTTTTACTATGTTAATCTACCTACTCATGAGCATGGGAGATCTTTCCATTTTCTGATATCTTCTTCAATTTCTCTCTTCAGAGACTTAAAGTTCTTATTATACAGGTCTTTTACTTGCTTAGTTAGAGTTACCCCAATGTATTTTCTATTATTTGTGGCTATTGTAAAGGGTGATGTTTCCCTAATTTCTTTCTCAGACCATTTGCCAATTGTATAAAGAAGGGCTATTAAGTTTTTTGAGTTAATCTTGTATCCTGCCACCGTACTGAAGGAGTTTATCAGCATAGGAGTTCCCTGATAGAATTTTTGGGGTAACTTACATATATTATGTATACTATCATATCGTCTGCATATAGGGAAAGTTTGACTTCTTCCTTTCCAATTGTATCCCCTTTATCTCCTTTTGTTGTCTTATTGCTCTATCTAGAACTTCAAGTACTATGTTGAATACAAATGGGGAGATTGAGCAGCCTTGTCTTGTTCCTGATTTTAGTGGAATCGCTTTGAGTTTCTCTCCATTTACTTTGATGTTGGCTGTCGGCTTGTGGTAAATTGTCTTTATTATGTGTCAGTATGCTCCTTGTATTACTGATCTCTCTAGAACCTTTATCATGAAGGGATGTTGGGTATTTCAATCTTTGTATGTGTTGAGATTTGCTTTGTGACCAAGAATGTGGTTGATTTTGGAGATGGTTCCATGAGGTGCTGAGAAGTTATATTCTTTTGTGTTACGGTGGAATATCCTGTAGATATCTATTAAGTCCATTTGAGTCATACTCTCTATTAGTTCCCTTATTTCTCCATTAAGTTTCTGTCTGGCAGACCTGTCCATTGGTGAGAGTGGGGTGTTGAAGTCTCCCACTACTAATGTATAGGATTTGATGTGCATTTTAAGTTGTAGTAATGTTTCTTTTATAAATGTTGGTGCCCTTGTATTTGGGGCATAAATATTCAGAATTAAGGCTTCATCTTGCCGGATTTTCCCTCTGATAAATATGTAATGTCTTTTCTGATCTCTTTTGATTGATTTTAGATTGAAGTCTATTTCATGAGATATTAGAATACCAGCTTGCTTCTTAAATTGATTTTATTGAAAAGTCTTTTCCCAGCCTTTTATTCTGAGGTATTGTCTGTCTTTGAAGTTGAGGTGTGTTTCTTTTTTTTTTCTTTTTTTTTCCTTTTTTAAATTTATTTTACAATACTATTCAGCTCTACATAATAGCCACAGATTCCCTTGTTCTCTCCCTTCCTGCCCCCTCCCCTTCACCCCAGCTGACCGCCCATTCCCACCTCCTCCAGATCAAGGTCTCCCCCGAGGACTGGGATCGACCTGATAGACTCAGTCCAGGCAGGTCCAGTCCCCTCCTCCCAGACTGAGCCAAGCGTCCCTGCATAAGTCCCAGGTTTCAAACAGCTATCTCATGCAGTGAGCCCAGGACCTGGTACCACTGCCTAGATGCCTCCTAAACAGATCAAGCCAATCGACTGTCTCACCTACTCAGAGGGCCTGATCCAGTTGGGGGCCCCTCAGCCTTTGGTTCATAGTTCATGTGTTTCCGTTCGTTTGCTATTTGTCCTGTGCTTTATCCAACTTGTTTCAACAATTCTCACTCATATAAACCTCCTCTTTCTCACTAATTAGACTCCACGCTCTACCAGCCTACCATGGATGTCTGCATCCAGATTCCTCAGTCCTTGAAGGGTCTGCACAACTATTAGGTGTTTGCCATCCTATCACCAGAGTAGGTCAGTCCGACTGTCTCTCGACCATTGCAAGAGTCTTTTGTGGGGGTATCTTTGTGGATTTCTGTGGGCCTCTTTAGTTCTTTGTTTCTTCCTTTTCTCATGTGGTCTTCATTTACCATGGTCTCCTATTCCTTGTTCTCCCTTTCTTTTCTTGATCCAGCTAGGATCTCCCGCTCTCGTTCCCTCGACCCTTGCCCCTCATTGCTCCCACTCATGTCCAGGCTGTTCATGTAGATCTCATCCATTTCTCCATGTCTTTCTTGGGGTCCCGATTTCCAGGTAGCCTCACTGGTGATGTGAGTAGCAGTCCAGTCATCCTTGTTCCACATCTAGCATCTTCCTATGAGTGAGTACATACCATATTTGTCTTTCTGAGTCTGGATTACCTCACTCAGGATGATTTTTTCTAGATCCATCCATTTGCCTGCAAACCTCATGATGTCATTGTTTTTCTCTGCTGAGTAGTATACCATTGTGTATATGTGCCAAAATTTATTTATCCATTCTTCAGTTGAAGGGCATCTAGGTTGTTTCCAGGTTTTGGCTATTACAAACAATGCTGATATGAACATAGCTGAGCAAGTGCTCTTGTGGTATGATTGAGCATTTCTTGGGTATATGCCCAGAGTGGTATAGCTGGATCTTGGGGGAGATTGATTCCCAATTTTCTAAGAAAGTGCCATATTGATTTCCAAAGTGGTTGTACAAGCTTGCATTCCCACCAGCAGTGGAGGAGAGTTCCCCTAGTTCCATATCCTCTCCAGCATTAAGTGTCTTCAGTGTTTTTGATCTTAGCCATTCTGACAGGCATAAGGTGGTATCTCAGAGTTGTTTTGATTTGCATTTCCCTGATGATTAGGGATGTTGAGCAATTCCTTAAATGTCTTTCAGCCATTTGAGTTTCCTCTGTTGAGAATTCTCTGTTTAGTTCTAAAGCCCATTTCTCAATTGGACTGTTGGGCATTTTGATGTCTAATTTCTTGAGTTCTTTATATATTCTGGATATCAGTCCTCTGTCAGATGTGGGGTTGGTGAAGATCTTTTCCCATTCTGTAGGCTGTCACTTTGCCTTGTTGACTGTATCCTTTGCTCTACAAAAGCTTCTCAGTTTCAAGAGGTCCCATTGATTGATTGTTTGTCTCAGTGTCTGTGCTACTGGTGTTATATTTAGGAAGTGATCTCCTATGCCAATGTGTTCAAGACTACTTCGTACTTTCTCTTCTAGCAGGTTCAGAGTACCTGGATTTATGTTGAGATCCTTGATTCACATGGACTTAACTTTTGTGCACGGTGACAGATATGGATCTATTGGTAGCCACTTCCTGAGACTTAGAGACCGGCCCCCAGCCTCCATCCTGCCACCAATTTCCCTTCTGGACCAGAGCTGAGTATCCAGGCCCAACCCAGACTCCATCCCTGGGCACCAGCCACTCTGGGAAGATCTGCCCAACTTGGCCCCGGTTCTGGCCACTGGGCAGGTCCCCTTCTAGCCGCACCGGGAGGGATTCCCTTCTCCAAGCCCCCCAGCAGCCCCTGTAATCTCCATGCCCTGCCCCCACGCCCATCAGCCCGAGACCCCAGCCACCTCCTGAGACTTAGAGACATGCCCCCAGCTCCCATCCTGTCCCCGACTTCCCTTCTGGACCAGAGAATTCCGGTCCAGATAAGAGCTTCCATTCTGCCCCGGAGTTCCCATTTGGACAAGAGAACTCCCATCTGGACAAGAGAGAGAGACTTCCTGAATCTGTCAGCTCTTTCTGAACCAAGTACACTGATAAGACCAAGAAGGAACCACAAGGAGATGGGCAGACGTCAAGGCAGAAGTACATACAACAAAATGAAGAGAAATACAGCATCACCAGAACCTAGCCTGACTCCAACATCTAGACCTGAACATCAAAAATTGGAAGAAGCAGAAGAAAGTAGCCTTATAAGTAACATCATGAAGAAGGTAGAGGCTTGTGTAGAGGAAAAGACAAGAAAATTGGAAGAACACTGTAAACAACTAGAGGAAAGGGCAAACAAATTAGAAGAAAACAATAAAGTCCTGCAAGAAAACAATAAAGTCCGAGAAGAAAACAATAAAGTACTGGAAGAAAACAATAAAGTACTGAAAGAATCATGAAAAAGCAATAAAACAAATAAAGGAAATAGTCCAAGAACTGAAAAGGGAAATTGAAAAAATAAAGAAGACACAAACAAGGGAATGCTGGAAATAGAAAACTTGAGTAAAAGATTGGGAACTTCAGATGCAAGTATAACCAACAGAATGCAAGAGATGGAAGAGAGGATCTCTGGCATTGAAGATACAGTAGAAGAAATAGTTTCATCAGTCGAAGGAAACACTAAAGCCAACAAAGTCATGAACCAAAATGTCCAAGAAATTTGGGACACCATGAAAAGACCAAACCTATGAATTATAGGGATAGAAGAAAACTTTCCCAACTTAAAGACGGAAATGCCCATGAAGATACAAGAAGCTTATAGAACACCAAACAGACTAGACCCCCAAAAAAGTCCCCTCGACACATAATAATTAAACAACTAAATATACAGAATAAAGAAGGAATATTAAGAGCAGCAAAGGAAAAAGCTAAGTGACCTATAAAGGTAAACTCATCAGAATAACACCCGATTTCTCAGTGGAGACTTTGAAAGCCAGAAGGACCTGGATAGATGTAATGCATACACTAAGAGACCATGGATGTCAGCCCAGACTAATATACCCAGCAAAACTTTCAATCATCATAGACAGAAGGAACAAGACATTCAAAGACAAAGCCAGATTTAAACAATACCTATCCACAAACCCAGCCCTACAGAAAGCACTAGAAGGAAAATTACAACCGAAGGAAGTCAGATACACACTCGAAAACACAGGCAATAGATAAAGCCACAAAAGTAAACCCCAAAGAAGAGAAGTACACACACACTACCACCAAAAATAACAGGGATCAACAATCACTGGTCGTTAATATCCCTTAATATCAATGGACTTAATTCACCTATAAAAAGACATAGACTTACAGAATGGATGCGAAAGCAGGACCCATCTTTCTGCTGCATACAAGAAACACATCTCAAATTCAAAGACAGACACTACCTAAGAATAAAAGGCTGGGAAAAGACTTTCCAATCAAATGGTCTTAAGAAACAAGTGGGTGTAGCCATCCTGATATCCAACAAAATAGACTTCAAACTAAAATCAATCAAAAGAAATCAAGAAGGGCATTACATCCTCATCACAGGAATGATCCACCAAGATGAAGTTTCAATTCTGAACATTTATGTCCCAAACACAAGGGCACCTACATATGTAAAAGAAACATTGCTAAAGCTTAAACCACATATAAAACCCCACACATTAATAGTGGGAGTTCTCAACACCCCACTTTCACCACTGGACAGATCTCCCAAATTGAAACTTAACAGAGAAATAAAGGACTTAACTGATGTCATGACCCAATTGGACCTATTCGATATCTACAGAACATTCCATCCTAACAAGAAAGAATATACCTTCTTCTCAGCACCCCATGGAAATTTCTCTAAAATCGACCCAATACTTGGCCACAAAGCAAATCTCAACAGATACAAAACAATTGGAATAACCTCCTGTGTTCTATCAGACCACCATGGTTTAAAGTTAGATTTCAACAACAACAAAAACTACAGAAAGCCTACAATCTCATGGAAACTGAATAATGCTCAACTGAATCACCAATGGTTAAGGAAGAAGTAAAGAAAGAAATTAAAGACTTCCTATAGATCAATGAAAATGAAGACACCACATACCCAAACTTATGTGACACTATGAAAGCAGTGCTAAGAGGGAAATTCATAGCACTAAATGCCCACATAAAGAAGTTGGAGAAATCCCACACTAGTGACTTAACAGCATACCTGAAAGCTCTAGAACAAGAAGAAGCAAAGTCTCCCAGAAAGAATAGATGCCAGGAAATTATCAAAGTGAGAGGTGAAATTAATAAATTAGAAACTAAAAGAATAATAAAAAAAATTAATGAAACAAAGAGTTGGTTCTTTGAGAAAATCATCAAGACAGACAAGCCCTTATCCAAACTAACCAAAAGACAGAGAGAGAGAATCCAAATCAACAAAATCAGAAATGAAAAGGGGGAGATAACAACAGACATTGAGGAAATCCAGAGAATTATCAGGTTATATTCCAAAAACCTCTACTCCACAAAACTGGAAAACCTAAAAGAAATGGACATTTTTATGGACAGGTACCACATACCTAAGTTAAATCAAGACCAGATAAACTATTTAAATAGTCCAATAACCCCTAAGGAAATAGAAACAGTCATTAAAAGTCTCCAAACCAAAAAAAGCCCAGGACCAGATAGTTTCAGCACAGATTTCTACCAGATCTTCAAAGAAGAGTTAATACCAATACGCTCTAAATTGTTCCACATAATAGAAACAGAAGGAACATTACCAAACTCCTTCTATGAGGCTACAATTACCCTGATTCCTAAACCAAACAAGGATGCAACAAAGAAAGAGAACTACAGACCAATCTCCCTCATGAACACTGATGCAAAAATACTCAATAAAATACTGGAAAACAGACTCCAAGAACACATCAGAACAATTATCCACCATGATCAAGTAGGCTTCATCCCAGGGATGCAAGGGTGGTTCAACATACGAAAGTCCGTCAATGTAATACACCATATAAACAAACTCAAAGAAAAAAAACCACATGATCATCTCACTAGATGCAGAAAAGGCATTTGAGAAAATCCAACACCCCTTCATGATAAAAAGTCTTGGAGCGATCAGGAATACAGGGAACATACCTAAACATAATAAAGGCAATTTACAGCAAGCCAACAGCCAACATCAGATTAAATGGAGAGAAACTCAAAGCAATTCCACTAAAATCAGGAATGAGGTAAGGCTGTCCACTCTCCCCATACTTATTCAATATAGTACTGGAGTTTCTAGCCAGAGCAGTAAGACAACATAAGGAGATTAAGGGGATACAAATTGGAAAGGAAGAAGTCAAGCTTTCCCTATTTGCAGATGACATGATAGTATACTTGAGTGACCCCAAAGATTCCACCCAGGAACTGATAACGCTTATAAACACCTTCAGCAACATAGCAGGATACAAGATCAACTCAAAAAAAATCAGTAGCCCTCCTATATACAATGGACAAAGAAGCTGAGAAGGCAATTACAGATACATCACCCTTTACAATAGCCACAAGTGACATAAAATACCTTGGGGTAACACTAACCAAGCAAGTGAAGGACCTATATGACAAGAACTTTAAGTCCTTGAAAAAAGAAATTGAAGAAGATGTCAGAAAATGGAAAGATCTCCCATGCTCATGGATAGGCAGGGTTAACATAGTAAAAATGGCAATCTTACCAAAAGCAATCTACAGATTCAATGCAATCCCCATCAAAATACCAACACAATTCTTCACAGACCTGGAAAGAATAATACTCAACTTCATATGGAAAAACAAAAAAACCCAGGATAGCCAAAAGAATCCTGTACAATAAAACAACCTCTGGAGGCATCACAATCCCAGACTTCAAGCTCTACTATAGAGCTACATTAATAAAAACAGCTTGGTATTGGCATAAAAACTGACATGTGGACCAATGGAATCGAATTGAAGACCCTGACATTAACCCACACACCTATGAACATATAATTTTTGACAAAGAAGCCAAAAGTGTACAATGGAAAAAAGAAATATCTTCAACAAATGGTGCTGGCATAACTGGATATCAACGTGTAGAAGGCTGCAAAGAGGTGTGTTTCTTGTATGCAGCAGAAGGACAGATCTTGTTTTCATATCCCTTCTGTTAGCCTATATCTTTTTATATGTTAACTGAGACCATTGATATTAATGGATATTCATGTCCAGTATTTGTTAATTCCTGTTATTTTTTGTGGTAGTGTTGTATGTTTCCCTTCTTTGGTATTTACTGGTGTGGGACTATCTTTTGCCTGTGTTTTCATGGGTGTATCTAACTAAATTCCTTAGATTGGAATTTTTCTTCTAATGCTTTCTGTAGGCCTGGATTTGTGGAAAGATATTGTTTGAATCTGGTTTTATCATGGAATATTTTGGTTTTTTTTAATCCAATAAAATACAGCTTTTATTTTATAGCTCTTATAAAAAGATGTGATATACATTGGTACCTGAGACTCTGCTAGGAAATTACACTCTCCAATAAAAACATGGTTGACATTGAGGTATTTTTCAAAGCATTTATGTTCCCTTTCATCTCTTTCACTTGGAATGATTAGATTTTTGAACAATAACTTACATCAGTTTAACACCTCAAGAACTTTATGTCAGTGAAAGAGCTCATGGAGGCATAATTTAAGTTTGTACTGCATTTGATTCTGAATGTGTATCTACCATTTCAAAATTCACAGGTTTTTTTTACTTATTTCCTCTTATTCTTAAACTATGTTAGCAGCTAGTTAGAAAAGTCTATGTTACAATTAATTTCTTTAGGTTTAGGTCATGTAGGCACAGAGGCATGGCACTGCGAGGGTCGAGGGAAAGAGAGCAGGAGATCCCACCTGGATCAAGAACAGAGAGGGAGAACAAGGAATAGGAGACCACAGTAAATGAAGACCACATGAGAAAAGGAAGAAACGAAGTGCTAAATAGGCCCACAGAAATCCACAAAGACTGCTGGCAATGGCCGAGAGATAGCCGGGACTGACCTACTCTGGTGATGGGATGGCCAAACACCCTAATAGTTGTGCCAGAAACCCCTTCCAAGGACTGAGGAATCTGGATGCAGACATCCACGGCTAGGTCCCGGGTGGAGTGCTGGGAGTCTAATTAGAGAGAAAGAGGAGGGTTTATATGAGTGAGAATTGTTGAAACCAAGGTTGGATAAAGCACAGGGACAAATAGCCAAACGAATGGAAACACATGAACTATGAACCAAAGGCTGAGGGGCCCCCAACTGGATCAGGCCCTCTGAATAGGTGAGACAATTGATTGCTTGATCTGTTTGGGAGGCATCTAGGCAGTGGTACCAGGTCCTGGGTTCACTGCATGAGATAGCTGTTTGAAACCTGGGACTTATGCAGGGACGCTTGGCTCAATCTGGGAGGAGGGGACTGGACATGCCTGGACTGAGTCTATCATGTCAATCTCAGTCCTCGGGGGTGGCCTTGATCTGGAGGTGGTGGGAATGGGGAGTAAGCTGGGGGGAAGGGGAGGGGGGAAGGAAGTGGGAGAACAAGGGAATCTGGGGCTGTTATGTAGAACTGAATAGTATTGTAAAATAAAATAAAATAAAAAATAAAGGTATGTGCCACCAAAAAAAAATTCCAAACAAGATTGGCTGGATGCACTGTTGCTACTTTGGACATAGAAAGGGTAGATATGTGAAGGAATGTGTCACCTTAAAGAACAGAGGAGGGTGTCTCCAGGAGAGAGGGTCCTGAAACCCAATATACACCACAACAGACATAGATTTTGTCCAAATCGTGACTTGCATTTGCAAGGGAGTCCATCCTTATGGTCCCCAAGAGAGAACAGAGCCTGCCAATGCCTTGATTTCATCTTGACAGTTTCTAAGTGGAGCACAGCTCAGCCACACTATGCCCAGTCTACCAACCTGTAGGAACTGTAAGATTAAAAGTGGATGCTACCTTAAGCTGCTAAGTTTGTGATGATTTGTGATGTAAGAACAGACAGCTGAAATGAAGATGAAGGTTGCTATTCAGTAGAAACATCTAGAATCATGCTATTCATGAGTGGGGAAGATAGCAGTGTTGATTATTATTCTTCAGTATCTGAGGATTTTATAATTTTTATTGAGAATAATGAATAATTTGCAATTGAAAGCACAGACATAGCTATCATATGTCTTTCTGTGAGCCACTGCTTTATTTATTGTTATAGTTTGAAAAAAACTATATATCTTGGAATATTTTGTTTTCTCCATCTATGTTGATAGAGTTTTGCTGGGTATAATAGTCTGGGTTGGCATCCATGGTCTCTTAGGGTCTGTCCAGGACCTTCTGTCTTTTAGAGTTTCCATTGAGAGGTCAGGTGTTTTTCCTATGGGTCTGCCTTTATATGTTACTTGGCCTTTTTCCTTTCCAGCTCTTAATATTTTTTCTTTATTCTGTATGTTTAGTAGTTTGATTATTATGTAGCAAGGGGACTTTTTTGGATCCAGTCTATTTGGTATTCTGTAACCTTTGTGTATCTTTATAGGCATTTCCTTCTTTAGATTGGGAAAGTTTTCTTCTAGGATTTTCTTGAATATATTTTCTGTGCCTTTGAGTTGGTATTCTTCTCCTTCTTCTATCCCTATTATTCTTAGGTTTAGTCAGTTTATATTTTTTATGTATAGACTGTCCACATGAAATTATGGTTTGTTTTTCACATCATGTATTTAATCACAAAATGTTTATGAGTAAATGCTCCAGAAAAGGATAATAGTTGACTTGGCTCTAGGTTATTTTGTTCATAGTAATACTCATCTTTAAAAAATAAAACTTAAATAAAATGTGTATTTAATCAACCTGACCACATAGGTAAAATAAATAGAAATGACTATGTTCCTAAACACTTCTTTGGAATAACTAACTTGAGATTCACCATGTAAATTTAATGTTCTGGTCAAAATGATATCTCCTTGATGCTTATCCCAAATCTAGTTCTACACTGTGGTTTATGTCCCTTAAGGTTGTCAATTACCTTTATGGTATTATTGCTCCTAAACCAGGATATGTTGCTCATATTAGAAAATAGTCTTCATTTGTGTACAAATAAGTTGTATCTGTGCTTTAAATGTGACATATGAATGCATATATAGAAATAAATATTTTAATGATTCTAAGTGAAGTGTCCACAAAATAGAAATACAAATTTTTAAATCTACAAAAATAAAAGCAGATAGTCATCACTTCAAAAGGTTAACTTCTAACAATGGCTCTCTGCTTATAGCCACCTCCTCTCTCAACAGCCAATGGTAACTTTTAAACCTTTTGCCCATTATATCCAACAAATGCATGGACCAAAAGTTAACTTCTTATAGTTGTTTCTATGTGACTTTGAGCAAGCATCTCATACCTGATGTTTCTACTTGACTCCTATCATGAACTCTATGTCTGATATTTACTTTTGCTATTAAAAGGGGGCTGAAACCCTCCCCCTTTACCACAGCTTCATAATCCCAAACTCTGGCTGTGGTCTCAGGTAGCTGATAAGCTTTTGTCTCCTGCAGTGTTTTTCTTTTTTTCTTTGATTCTTTTCTGGAATAAGGTTTTCTTCTGGTTTAATAGACTTTGGTGGTCTGTCCCCCATTATTCTATTATTATGCTACACTGGACCCAACAATAACAATATTTCCCACCAATAAAGCATCATTAAAACAAAAAAAGAATAAATATGTGTCTGAAGATCCAACATGGTGATTTTGTTCAATCACTCAAGTTAAACAACAGTCATCTTCATACCTTAAAAGAAGAAAATTACCTCAGAGAGACATTTTAATTGTTAATACAAATTGAAAAAACAAGAAAAATGCTTGACAATATTTTTAAATGGTAGACAAGGGATACTATTTATGAAATGATAAATTATCTTCATATATACTGAGTAAAGAATTTTCAGTGTAACTAGCTCTATGGCATCACACTGTAATCAGAAAGCCCTTACTTATTTTCTGTAAGTAAGCCCTATGAATTTGTGGGTTCCCAATAGTGAATTTTGATGAGAATGAAACTTGTTGTCATTGAGAACATAAAGAAAAGGGATAGACATTACTTGAGGATCTCCCACTGTAAGAATATTCTCACAATACATAGTAAATTTATTTTTTAAACCTTCTATGTCTCATGCTCTGTCCATTTGGTTATTAATCACATCAAAAGGATGTATAATTGTGTGTCCATTTGGCAAAAGGCGTACTTGTAATGGCTATACTTGTTTATCTACCTAACTACATATTATATGGATCTTAGTGGTAGGGAGACATTCTTTTAATCCAGGTATTTTATACACTTCCCTAATCTAGATCTATAGGCAGGATGACATGTCTTTAATGATTATCATATATGATGGAAACCTATATATGGACATGGAAGAAGGGAACTTTAGATTTTAGCCTGCTTGCTATCAACCTACTACCAAATCCATTCAATCACTGTAATTACTATCATTGGAACCTATGTTTTCTAGATTCCATAGTATATATCAAGATATCTGGATTTGAAATTTCTAACCCTGGGATTTATCTTGATAGCCTACATCATGTAATCAAAGGACTATGTGTATACATGTAAACCTGTAAAGTTAAAAAAAAGGTATTCATTGATTAGTAATGCACAAAATAATAACTACACTGGCAACAGAGATAAAATAAAACCTAATATGCACAATAAACATAAAAATCATGTAAATATACAAAATAATATATTGATAGAATTTTAAAGCTGGTTCAAAAGTATTCATGCTATAACATATTATACAAATTCAACAAACACACATATACACAAACACACACATTCATGCATGAGAAGAGCTAGAAAAAAAGAATGTTCTCATCATGAAGAAATGGTTAATATTTTGTAGAAATGTGCATCTAGGTATATAAACATATTTAAATGAATGTAAATTTATACTGAAAACAATAAATAAAAATAAAATTGAAAAATGTATTTAATTATGAAAAATAACAATAATTAAAAACAAAAATGATAAGAACATTATTCACAGTGATAGAAAATCACCAAGACTGAGTGCAGAGTTTTCTGGAATGAGACCAGAAGTGGAATTCTGTTTCATATGTCATTTTATTTCTATTTTAAAAGTTTGATGAGCCTCCAAAATGATTTCCACAACATATCTATACCAATGTTAAATGATTTCTTTTTGCCAGCAGACTTTCAAATTCTTATGGTTAGCTTTCTTTATGATAGCCATTATTCCAGGGTGACCTGGTACTTATAAGTAGTTGTAATTACCTTTATACCCTAAAGGTATAGCCAAATATTTTTTAAGCAAGGTGGAAAATGAGCAGTTGAGGACAAACAGCTTTTACAATAAAGGCACCTGAGAGGCTGGGTATCAACATACAAGAGAGTGAAAAGGGAACATTTTCCTCCATATTGTATAGCAATCATTTCAAAATGATCACAGTCCTTAGCTTAAACTTGAAACACTGAATGTGATAGAAGAATACACACCTAATAATTGTCAAGACATTAGTGTAGGCAAGAACTTACTGAAGAAAATGCCAATGTTATACAAAAGAGCCTCAGATATCAAAAGATGGAACCACACAAAATGAAGATGCAACTAACAAAACTAAACAGAAAAATATTTTGTACAGAAAAAAATCATCAGAAAACTATGTAAAGGGAGAAAACATGCTTCATTAACATGAACAGATTCTGTGCCAAAAAAAATACACACAACTCCTACTTTAAAAAGTTTTCACCATCAGTGATCATCAGATATATGCAAAAACTAAAAAAAAAAAAAGCATTGATTATTTCAGTATTTTGAGGAGGGTAATGATGTTTCAAGATACAGAGATACAAAAAGACTAAGTACAAAAATGTCCACTATGGATTTCTGAATACTTCCCATTTCATATCATTTACATTGAAAAATAAAAAAAAAGATAGAGTATGTTAGAAATTCAGTTAAAATGATGATATGAATGACTTGAAAAATTAATGGGTGGCAAAACCATTGATATTTCAGGGATCATTAAATGACATGCAGTTTATATTATTAATGAGGGTGCATGGACTAGAAGAATTGATGTGGTCATATTTATAGACAGAGGGTATACATGAGAAAAATGAATAATCAAGATAAGGATGGAAAGCTTTTGATCAATTTAGAAATTCATATTTTTATTTCACAAAAAGAAATATAAAAGCTATTTGAAATGAACATAACATTGTGAAAAATTTTTAGAACAACCACAAAGCAAACATTATGTCCTTTATTGTGAAATACTATGTTAAATATATAAATAAGATGTTTATTAGGAAGAAAATAGCTAATTAGAAACATTATGAAGTCCAAACTACAAGGAATATATTCTCCATGAAACTAAAAACCTTCTCTAAGGCAAAGGACACTGTTAAAAGGACAATACAGCAGCCTACAGAATGGGAAAAGATCTTCACAAACTGCATAGCAAAGGGCTGATATCCAAAATACATTAAAACTCAGGAAACTAAACAGCGAGAGACCAAATAATCCAATTCAAAAATGGGGTAGGGACCTAAACAGAAATTCTCAACAGAGGAATCTCAAAAGGCTGAGAGTCACTTAAAGAAATGTTCAAGAGCCTTAGCCATCAGCCAAAGGCAAATGAAAAGAACATTGGTCTAACTTAACACATGTCAGAATGGCTAAAATCAAAAACTCAAGTGACAACTAATCATGGTGAGAATGTGGATATATGAGAATGTGAATATATATATATATATATATAAATTATCTTTTAAATTAGGACCTCATGAAGGTAAAATAAAATTAGAGATTAAGACATAAAAAATATAATAGCAATAGAATATATTTCTGATCATACATTCAATGTACTTTTTGTTATGATTATCAGAAAGAAAATACTCAAGGGACACTTATTCCTGGTGAGAATGTGGAGATATATAGTTTTTATTTTTGTTATGATTATCAGAAGGTAAATACTTGTGTGGATCCAATCAAAATGTGCGGAGAATCAAGTAAGAAGGGAAAAGACAAAACAAACCCACTTTCCACATATAATCACATAGGCAAATTCATGTGAATGGAGATCTGTCACCATATTGGCTGTGTCTATTTGAGACTAAGCTGTCAAAAAATTCTTATATCTATCAACTTTTCCTCCTTAATCATGTTAACTCTTCTATATTTCATGCCTGATAACTTAGCACTACATCCTGGTTTCAGCAAAAAACACAATTGTATTTCAAGGACCGAAAAGTATCTTCACTCTTAATTGTCTCTCTACTGACTCTCATCCTGTACCTTGCTTGAACATTTTCACTTCACAGGGTTTTATTCTAAATGAAATGCAAGCTATATTCCTCGATTTGAGAACTTAAGAGGAGGATTCTAAAGCCACAAAAATGTCTGCATGGAATAAAATAAATCTTACATCCTTCACAAAGAAGACATTTCTCTCCAGCAGAGTCCTCTCCATAGGACAGAGTCTATCACTTTGTCTGCTAATTCCCTCTAATCCTACAGGCATCAAACTAAGAAACATAGCTCAGAGGTCACCAACATCTATGTGCCTTACAGAACAGATACATAATGGTTGTAAATAATTAGAGACATTGGAATAAAATAGAATCATGTAAATGTAAGAGAATCTAAAGAGATTACTAATCAAAATTATACATACAAATTGTAAGTCATTTTGAAATCATTTTAGCAGATGAAGTCCCAACAGCAAATTCTCATATTCTGACTTCCAAAACAGCAGTAGCTAGCACAGGCAATACTCTCACTCTACCATCAAACAAAGACTCTCTAATAACTGCAATGTATGGCATTATTTCCACCCCAAGGAGAAAAACTACACTTTAAAAAATTCCCAAAACAATATGTCAGCTTTTTAAAAATATTCTGTCTACAGAGAAATCCATGAAAATGTCCCACACATGAAAAGCTAAAGGCAAGGCAGAAGAATGTAGAGAGATTCATCTTATTGAATGTGTAAAATAACATGAATTAAAACAAACTCTTCTTTCTTTGAGAGAAGAAAAAAGGCATACCTGAAAAAGTTTTGTGAGTAGAAGAAAGAGAATGACAGGATGGGAAATTAAAGTTAAATTCATGTGAAACCAAACTTACTTGAGGACAATGAAATCTGAATTCTGAAAAGGAATAATTATAAAGCACTTACTGTATCATTGATTTATCTTCACATCTTAAATCATATATTTTTGTGCAATAGTAATTAAAAAGTGAAAAAAGTGCAGCAATCGTCACATTTCCATCAGTATGTAAAGGACTTAGTGACTTTAAATTGCACTGAAAATCATTAAAGGTGTAAAAAGGAGGAAGAGTCTCCAGGAGCAAGAAAAGAAAAATCCAAGAGAACATCATGAAATAGTAGTGTCTACCACACTGTAAGCATGGGGACACAGGTCCTAATTTGTTCAGCTGCTACATATAGAGATCATGTTTTTGTGAGCAGAAGAGTTGATAATATTTTTGGTAATTAAAATCATTACTCTAATCACATATTTTTGACAAGCCTCTTCTAAATTCCATGGAGCATTTTGGACAATTTTCTTTCTGGAGACTTCCCATCTGAGATACTGCACTCAAGATAAAAACAACCTTCAAAATACATTTGGGAATCTTCTTGAATCTCAGGCTCCATGATTTCCAGAAGAAAGAACATCAAGACCCAAGGGAAGAATCATTTTGAATAGGTTTGGTCAGAGCTCTCTGTCACAAAAGTTACATGAGACAGTGACTCAGGATGATGCAAAGTCCATGTAAGGGAGGATTTCAAGGGAGATGAGACAGAAAACATCCTCCAAAATGCCCCAACCAGACATGACTCAGTAAAAATCAGTAGGACATCCTTCTGTTTAGAGCTGGTCATTCCCTGTGCCAGCCTAACTTGCCAATGCCCTGGATGAATCTAAAATCACCTTTTCTATAAATCTTGTATATCTGCATACCAATATTTCTTCCATGTCTCCCTATACCTCAAAAGTTGTCTGTACCAACTCTGTGAAACTGATAGACTGAATTTATGAATTACAAATTAATGGCTCAACCAATGGCCAGATTATGTTTTCTATTTATGTTTTGAACTCAGACCTATTATGTATTTATTCAATGTTGAAATATTCAGGTAATATAAAATCCCAATTTCTCCCTATATCCAGAGAAATTATTCAAGGACTATTTATGTTTTTTAATGTGATGTATTAATGCACCCCTTCCATTATCCCTAGGGAAATAGATAGATGATAGATAGATAGATAGATAGATAGATAGATAGATAGATGATATATAGATAGATGGTAGATAGATAGATAGATAGATAGATAGATAGATAGATAGATAGATAGATAAATGCAAGCTTATATACTCCATGTATTATGTGTAAAGTGTTTATTCATAATACTTTAAGTGAAGTTAACCTTAGGAGCAGAAAGTGCTATAGTTGTAAATTTCATTTCACCTGTGCAAATATACCAAACATGTTAGAAGTAACTACACATTGGTTCCACTCTATTACTTCATAGAACCTAAGTGGCTAAGTTGAATATAGCAACTAGCTTCTAATCTGAGTACTGCTACACACTTCAGTGTTAATCTTCAGAATAAGAGAGAGTTCTGAAAACAATTACATTTACTGTGTGTAACAGGGATCTGCAGTTTTATTATCTTGACAAAGGTTATAAGTGAGTCTATATTTGTGTCTTCCAAATGGCTATGTTAAGCCTCTAAACTTTGATACCTGTGAATTTTTATTAAAAATGTGTAATTTTATGAGGTTATCAGTGTGGATAAGGTCATTATTGTTGGACCTGATGTGGCTGGAAAGACCAATGTCCAAGATGGGCAACATAGAAACCAGAACTGCTGAGACTTCATGATCTGATTCTCACACAAACCTAGTCTATTTTATTTAGAGGTTCATAGTATATATAGGACCAAGAAAACCTTCAACTTGAATTTCTCTGTTTTCAGGTTTATGTGAGAATGTGGTGATATATTGTTTCTCCCAGTATATTGAGTCTCCCAGTAAAATTTACCTGAGGATTAGAGGAAAAAGCTAGCCACTATATTAGCATAGAAGTCAGGCAATGATAGCACACACCCTTAATCCTATCATTTGGGAAGCTGAAATCTATCTGGATTTCTGTAAGTTAAAGGCCACACTGGGAACAGAACCATGCATGGTGATACACACATTTAATCCCAACATTATCCATAGAGATCTTGAGGTCTGTACAGACAGACAGGAAGTGACAGAGTTGGACAGGAAGAGGAAGTGATATAGCTGGGCTCAGAGAGCAAATAAAAAAAGAGAAAAAAAGACATTCAGGTGTGGGTAGACAGGAAGTAGCTTGCTTTGGAAGCTGCAGAGTTGGTGAGGTGAGGTTAGCTGTGGCTTTTCCTATTTCTTTGATCTCTCTCAGGCTTTAACCCCAATTTCTGGTGCTTGCTTTTTTTATTTAGTGAGACTATTTAGCAATTTTTCTACAATTGGTGCTCCAATGATTGTGGCAAGAAGTCAATAAAAAGCTACTTGTCCTTGGCTCAGGCCTGAGCTGAGTGGCTCATTCCATAGCTGCACAAGCTCGATCTCCACTCTGCCTTGGCTGGAGGAGTCTCTCTGGCTTTTTTTTCTCCTGGCGGGTGGTGAGCACTCTCTGGATTCTCATTTCAGACAGCCATCACACTAGGTAACTGCTTTGAAATTCCCTCAGATTTTTACTATTCTATGCAGTCAACAGTTTTGGTAAGTCAATAAAGATATCTTAAAGAGAGAAATTAGATAAAAGAGAATTTTTTTCCCATATTAAAAAATGAGAAACATTTTTACAATGGATGTAGTTTAGTCTCTGTTTGATAAAACACTGGTCATTCTGAAAGTAGAACAATTAAGTGAGAGGATAATTAGTGTTGATGGAATGTATGTAACATAAATTATGAATATTATTTGTTTGATCATTTTTATTTTATCATTAAAAAGGTTGGCCAATTTGATTGCAAAGATAAAAGCTTTAGAAAAACCTGTAAAATGAATTATTGAGAAAATTAGACTCAGACAAAAGAATTTAAAGGTGAACCTACCTCAGGATTGAATTATACAGTTACAGAGAAAGAGCCTGTTTTCAAACAACCAAAATTATCTATCCAGTAACATTACAGGAACTGCCAAATGGGAAATGTGTATGAGCTAACTGGACTCCAGTGGAAAGGATTGCTTTAAAGAGATTTAAAGAAGCTATAGTATCATATGGCATGCATTCTCCATTTGTAAAGCAGATGCTAAACTCGTGATCAATTTGTAATAGAATTATCTCTCAGAATTACAAAGAACTAGTTACAGCCATCCTAGAGAATAGACTACAATTACAGTGGAGAACATGGTGGAAAGAGGAGGTTAAAACTACAGAATAACAACGTAGCAGTGGAGGTGTGGAAATTTCCCAGAATCAGCTTCTTGGAGAAGGTAATTATGCTGATATACAAAGATAATGCTCATATGATAACCATATCCTAATTCTATGCTGCATGGCAGCCATGAATGCATGGGACAGAATTGAGAAAGCAGGGAAGAAAAATTGAAACATTTACAAACGTTACACAGGGCCCCAAAGAATCCTTCATGGATTTCTTAAAAAGTCTGTCTTCAGCAGTAAAAAGAATGATATCAAATTCAGAAGCTAGACAGATAATTGAAGCTTTGACTTTTGAGAATGCAAGTGAAGCATTCAATAGGGTAATCAAGCCATTAAAGGCCAGCAAGACCATCCAATTAAAAAATTAACTTATACCACTAAAAATGCTTTTCACTTAATCAGATATAACTTGCCAAAAGGGAACCTCCCCAAAGTTAGGCTTAGAGAAGGTTTTTGTTTTTTGTTTTTTGTGGTTTTTGGGGGGGTTGTCTTTCAGGAGAATAAAGACTAGGGAACCTGATGAATACCAGACAAATAAGACATCTGAAGAAAAAAGACAAATCATCCAGAAAAAAATATCCCAAGAAAAAGAGTAAATTGGCCTATTTGTATATCACATATACATTTTCATAAGTCTTCCTAAATGTTTGTTTCTGCTCTTCTCTACAGTCACATAGCAAAAATGGTCTTTGTGTAGTCCCAGTTCAATTGAAAATTAAAGCTGGCTTTGGGGTTGGAGAATGTCTCTCTCCTTCTCTAATCCCAAGCACATTTGTTAAAAGGAAAATGCAAAATCTCTGTATCATGTCAGAAGTGCCATCTGATATGGGACAGAATGAATCCAAAATTAAGGGACTATTCTGTTGTCACTAATCTCATAATTTCTTAGTTCTATTTTTATTCTTTAAACTTTTCTTAAGGTATGAATTTTATATCCAAATTTATAAGATTAACATATATATTTTAAATTATTAAGTTTTTTGAGTTAATCTTACATCCTGCCACCTTACTGAAGGAGTTTATCAGCTGTAGGAGTTCCCTGGTAGAATTTTGGGGGCCACTTATGTATACTATCATATTGTCTGCAAATAATGAATGTTTGACTTCTTCCTTTCCAATTTGTGTCTCCTCTATCTCCTTTTGTTGTCTTATTGCTCTATCTATAACTTCAAGTACTATGTTGAATAAGTATGGGGAGAGTGGGCTGCCTTGTCTTGTTCCTGATTTTAGTGGAATTGCTTTGAGTTTCTCTCCATTTAATTTGATTTCGGCTGTTGGCTTGTGGTAAATTGTCTTTATTATGTTTAGGTATGTTCCTTGTATTCCTGATCTCTCTAGAATCTTTATCATGAAGAGGTGTTGGATTTTGTCAAAGGCTTTTTCAGCATCCAGTCAGATGATTATGTGGTTTTTTTCTTTCAGTTTGTTCATATGGTGTATTACATTGACAGATTTTCATATGTTGAACCATCCTTTCATCCCTGGGATGAAACCTACTTGGTCATGGTGAATAATTTTTTGATATGTTCCTTGATTCGGTTAGCTGGTGTTTTATTGAGTATTTTTGCATCAATGTTCATGAGGGAGATTGGTCTGTAGTTCTCTTTTTTGGTGCATCTTTGTGAGGTTTGGCTATCAGTTAACCATAGTCTCATATAAAGTATTTGGTAATGTTCCTTCTGTTTCTACAGTGTGGACCAATTTAAAGAGTATTGGAATTAGCTCTTCTTTGAAAATCTGGTAGAATTCTGCACTGAAACCATCTGGTCCTGGGCTTATTTTTTTAGTTGGGAGACTTTTAATGACCCTTTCTATTTCCTTAGGGGTTATTGGACTATTTAAATAGTTTATCTGGTCTTGATTTAACTTAGGTATGTGGTACCTATCCATTTCTGTCAGATTTTCCAATGTTGTGGAGTACAGGTTTTTGAAGTAAGACCTGATGATTCTCTGGATTTTCTCATTGTCAGTTTTTATTTCCCACTTTTCATTACTGATTTTGTTAATTTGAATGCTCTCTCTCTCTGCTTTTTGGTTAATTTGGATAAGGGCTTATCTACCTTGTTGATTTTCTCAAAGAAAATTTGTTTCTTTGTATTGTTCTATTTGTTTCTATTTTGTTGATTTCAGCCCCCAATTTGATTATTTCCTGGCATCTGTTTTTCCTGGGTGAGTTTGCTTCTTCTTCTTCTAGAGCTTTCAGGTGTGCTGTTAAGTCACTAGTGTGAGATTTCTCCAAGTTTTTTATGTGGGCATTTAGTGCTATGAATTTCCTTCTTAGCACTGCTTTCATAGCATACCATAAGTTTGGGTATGTTGTATTTTCGTTTTTGTTGAATTCAAGGGAATATTTAATTTCTTTCTTTATTTCTTCCTTGACCCATTGGTAATTCAAATGGATATTATTCAGTTTCCATGAGATTGTAGGCTTTCTGTAATTTTTGTTGTTGTTCAAGTCTTATTTTAAGCCATGGTGGTCTGATAAGACACAGGAGGTTATTGCAGGGTTTTTTTTGTATCTGTTGAGATTTGTTTTGTGACCAATCATGTGGTCAGTTTTAGAGAAAGTGCCATGGGGTGCTGAAAAGAAGGTATATCCTTTTGTGTTAGGGTGGAATATTCTGTAGATATCTATTAAGTCTATTTGAGTCATAGTGTATGTTAGTTCCCTTATTTCTCTGTTAAGGTCTGCCTTCTCCAAGACCCCCTTGGCAGACCCTGCAATCTCCATTCCTTGCCCCACACTCATCCACTGGAGACCCCAGCCACTTCCTGAGACTTAGAGACCAGCGCACAGCTCCTATCCTGCCTGGAGTCTGCATCTGGATCAAAGCCCTGAACTCCCATCTGGACCAGAGAGCTTCCATCTGGACCAGAGAGAGGCTTCCTATATCTGTCAGGTCTGTCTGGACCAAGAGTGCTGATAAGACCAAGAACGAATCCACAAGGAGATGGGCAGACTTCAAGGCAGAAGTACATACAACAAAACAAAGAGCAATACAGCATCACCAGAACCTAGCCCCTTTCCAATAGCTAGACCTGAACATCACAAAATGGAAGAAGCACAAGAAAACAACCTTATGAATAACATCATGAAGATGCTAGAGGCTTATAAAGAAGAAATCAAAAATGAAATGGAGGAACAGACAAACAAAAAATAGGAAGAACAATATAAAAAACTAGAAAAAAAGGACAAATAAAGCAGAATAAAATAATAAATCCCTGAAAGAAAATCATGAAAAAGCAATGAAATAGATGAGGGAAACAGTCCAAGACCTGAAAAGGGAAATCGAAAAAATGAAGATAACACAAACAGAGGGAATGCTGGAAATAGAACATCTGAGTAAATGAACAGGAACTTCAGATGCAAGTAAAACCCACAGAATGCAAGAAATGGAAGAGAGGATCTATGGCATTGAAGATACAGTAGAAGAAATAGATTCATCAGTCAAAGAAAACACTAAAACCAACAAAGTCATGAACCAAAATGTCTAAGAAATTTGGGACGCCATGAAAATATCAAACCTACAAATAATAGGGATAGAAGAAGGACAAGAATACCAACTCAAAGGCACAGAAAATATATTCAACAATATCATAAAAGAAAATTTTCCCAACTTAAAGAAGGAAATGCCTATGAAGATTCAAGAAGCCTATAGAACACCAAACAGACTAGACCCCCCAAAAGTCCCCTCGCCACACAATAACTAAACAACTAAATGCACAGAAAAAAGAAAGAATATTAAGAGCAACAAAGGTAAAAGGCCAAATGACTTATAAAGGCAAATCCATCAGAATAACACCCGATTTCTCAATGGAGACTTTGAAAGCCAGAAGGACCTGGACAGATGTTATGCAGGCACTAAGAAACCATGGATGCCAGCCCAGACTAATATACCCAGCAATATAGACAGAGTGAACAAGACATTCCAAGACAAAGCCAGATTTAAACAATACTTATCCACAAACCCAGCCCTATAGAAAGCATTAGAAGGAAAATTCCAACCTAAGGAAGTCAGATACACACTAGAAAACACAGGCAATAGGTAACACCACAGCAGTAAACCCCAAAGAAGAAAAGTACACACAGACTAACAATAAAAAATAACAGGAATGAACAATCACTGGTCATTAATATCTCTTAATATCAATGGACTTAATTCACCTATAAAGACACAGGCCTACAGAATGGATATGAAAGCAGGACCCATTTTTCTGCTACATACAAGAAACACACCTCAAATTCAAAGATAGTCACTACCTAAGAATAAAAGGCTGGGAAAAGTCTTTCCAATCAAATGATCTTAAGAAGCAAGCAGGTGTAGTCATCCTAATATCCAGCAAAACAGACTTCAAACTAAAATCAATCAAAAGAGATCAAGAAGGGCATTACATACTCATCACAGGAAAGATCCACCAAGATGAAGTTTCAATTCTGAACATTTATGCCCCAAACACAAGGGCAACCAAATATGTAAAAGAAACATTACTAAAGCTTAAACTACATATAAAACTCCACACATTAATAGTGGGAGATCTCAACACCCCACTTTCACCACTGGACAGATCTCCCAAATCGAAACTTAACAGAGAAATAAAAGACTTTACTGATGTTATGACTCAAATGGACTTAATTGATATATACAGAACATTCTATCCTAACAAAAAAGAATATACCTTCTTCTCAGCACCCCATGGAACCTTCTCTGAAATCGACCACATACTTGGCCATAAAGAAAATCTCAACAAATACAAAACAATTGGAATAGCCTCCTGTGTTCTATCAGACCACCATAGTTTAAAGTCAGATTTCAAAAACTACAGAAAGCCTACAATCTCATGGAAACTGAATAATGCTCAACTGAATCACCAATGGTTAAGGAAGAAATAAAGAAAGAAATTAAAGTCTTTCTAGAGATCAACAGAAATGAAGATACCACATACCAAAATGTATAGGACACTATGAAAGCAGTGCTAAGAGGGAGATTCATACCACTAAATGCCCACATGAAGAAATTGTAGAAATCTCACACTAGTGACTTAACAGCACACCTGAAAGCTCTAGAACAAGAAGAAGCAAAGTCTCCCAGGAAGAATAGATGCCAGGAAATTATCAAATTGATGGCTGAATTCAATAAAATAGAAACAAAGAGAACAATATAAAAAATTAATGAAACAAAGAGTTGTTTCTTTTAGAAAATCAATAAGAAGACAAGCCCTTATCCAAACTAACCAAAAGACAGAGAGAGAGCATCCAAATTAACAAAATCAGAAATGAAACTGGAACATAACAGACAATGAGGAAATCTAGAAAATCATCAGGTCATACTTCATAAACCTCTACTCCACAAAACTGGAAAAGCTAAATGAAATGGATAATTTTCTGGATTGGTACCACATAGTTAGGTAAAATTAAGAGCAGATAAACTATTTAAATAGTCCAATAACCCCTAAAGAAATAGAATCAGTCATTAAAAGTCTCCCAACCAAAAAAAGCCCAGGACCAAATGGTTTCAGTGCAAAATTCTACCAGATCTTCAACAAAGAGTTAATACCAATACTCTTTAAATTGTTCCACACAATAGAAACAGAAGGAACATTACCAAACTCCTTCTATGAGGCTACAATTGCCCTGATTCCTAAACCAAAGAAAGATGCAATAAAGAAAGAGAACTACAGGCTGATATCCCTAATGATTTTTCCTTGATTTCTTTAAGGGAACTTTTCATTTCCTCTTTTATGATCTCTAATTTCTTCTTAAAGTCATTTTATAGTAGATATCTTCTGTTTCTTCTGTGTTGCGATGTTCAGGTCTTGAGGATGTAGGTTCTGATGGAGCCATATTGTTTTGTTGTTGTTGTTGACTGTATTTTTGCACTGGCATCTACACATCTCTTTCTCCACTTGGTGCAAGTGGTGTCTGTGTCTGAGGGAGCCTCTCTTGGTCTGATTGATACTCTTGATCCAGTGGGAGCTCTTGGTCTAGTTGATGCTGATGGACTTCTTGTCTTAGGGAGCAGCTCTTAGTCCAACTTGCACTAGTGGGATCTGTCTCAGGGAGTAGGTGCAGTCTTACCTTGTGGTAGATGGTTATAGTCTGACCTGTCTGCAGGATGTTTTCCTGCCAACTGGCCTCTTAGTCCAGTTGGGTGCTGGCAGGCTCTGTCTCAGGTAACAGTTGCAGTCTCAGAAGGTGGGTCCCAACTCAATATATATAAAAAATTATTGAAATCACATTTTGCATGTTGTAGGTCAGCCTACTTGTACATCACAAATTAATGTTGAGCTATTTAAAATTATGGATTATTCAAATAGGTAATTCTATCCAAGATATTTAAATGATTATATAAATACTTACATATTTATATGACTAATGAGGTATCATCTTTGGTTCTATCCTATTCAACATTGTGTCTCTATGCACATTATCACACTCTCTGGTTTTAGTTACCTTGTGACTATTTATGTTTCTTGAATGTGTTTTGACATAAGATTCCTCTAATGTACACCTCTTGACATGGAAATAATGCTCCCTCCACTATAGTATCCACATATGCTATGAACACAAATGTGGATAATTTTACACTCTGCTAATATGGCTAGATTGGACTCTGCAACATCCTCCACATCTCAAAAGATATTATCACACAATCATTCCATTCTATATATAATATGTATAAATGCTGTGATTCATAAAATGATTTTATTCAAAGTTTTATGAGATGTTTATGATGTGTATAATAACGATGTAATGATACATAACAAATACTTCATGTCCATTGCAGCTAAAGTTTATCATAAAAATGCCAATGGTGAAATACTGTAAATTGTACTTTATATAATCATAGGCAAATATTGATTTTTCAAAACTTTCTGATCTATGCTTGTGTCTCTGGATAAATAGGAAGTTTCTTCCGGAATTTTATTGTCCATGGTGTCTTTTAGGTGTTTGGATGTCTATGGTACAGATTAACCCTTTTATATGATTTTCTGTGTAGCCTGATGTCTCTTGCACTCACAGTGTTTGGAGGAAAACAAGGAAGGAAACCTACTAACAGAATGCTGAGATTTGCTTTTGCTAGACATCATCTAGAAATTCAGGGGTACAATAAAATACAACCTTTCTGATCAACTTTGGTGAATCAAGAAACTTGCTGTGAATCATGAAAGTATGAACCATATTCCCTGATAATGCAGGGTGCCTATACAGGAGAAAACTGAAACATCATATTGTAGTTGAAGGTTTTCTGTGTCCCACCCAGTCCACAGTAACTCAGACCCAAGTAAACACACAGATGTTTATATTAATTACAACTGCTTAGCCATTAGCTCAGGCTTCCTACTGACTAGCTCTTACATTTAAATTCAGCCCATTTCTGTTAATCTATATGTCACCACATGTTCCATGGCTTTGCCTGTTATTCACTGCTCCCTGGACAGTGGGCTGGCATTTCCTGACTCAGCCTTCCTCTTCTCAGAATTCTCCTTGTCTGTTTATCCTGCCTATACTTCCTGTCTGGCTACAGGCCAATCAGCATTTTATTACACCAGTGTACAAGAGCATTATCCCACAGCATTTCCTCTTTTCTGTTTAATTAAAAAGGAAAGTTTTATCTTTAACATAGGAAAATTATATATAACAAGACGGTAATCAGGCAAGAATTACAATTTTAATATGTAATCTATTTGTATTTGGCAAAATTAAAGAAAATATTTTATCTGTTCTATACTTGTGGGTCTAAAATTTCATATCTAATTTATCCGTTATCATAACAAAGAAAAATTATAATTATAACTATCTAGTCTTTACATCAAATTCCCAAGAAGGATATAATATTATCTAAGTAAACAGAAAGAACATTCATTGTAAGCAACTTCCAAAAATCTAGAATGACAGAGACAGCTGGCTGCCTGGACAGTCATCCAAAGTACTTCTGTAACATTACGACATCCATTCTTTAGCCAACAGGCCTAAAATCTCTCAGTTGTTTTTCTCTGTGTTCTGTAGAATGTCTGGCAGTCTCTTTTGTGAAGTAGGGACCAGTAGGACCATCATTCCTTACAAAGTTCAGTGGTCACCTTCCTATGGGTCTGCATGTCCAGTTGATACATTTTTTCAAGCAGTCTAGGCAAGAACAGTTTCTTACCTTTGCCAAGAAGAAGATGAACTCCATATGGAGTGTCTTTAACACTCACCTTTCTCTTTGAAGTAAATTGGTGCTGCCAGGAGCAGATGTGTCTCATTTTCTAGAAAAGTCCAAGTTTTTAAAACATTTTAAATGACGTATTTTGAAGTGTTTTAAGAATACCTACCTAATTGAACTATGTCTATGTATATCTAGAAAACTTAACATGATTATAGGATTGACTATCATAGAAGACTAACTATTAATCTGTATTTCTTAATTATCCATTACAATTTCAAATGAGCTGCACAAACATAATACTTTAAACAAAAGTAGAAATATACACAGTATAACAAAATTAACTTTAAATTTGTATAAATAAACTAAGATCTATAGCAATTTAAAACAAGTTGCTCTTTAAAAGTAGATTCAATAATCTATCCTTTCATCCTATCATATCTATATCATCATATGTGTTGTGTTAACTAGGATTTTTCTCTCCAAATTGTTTTACTTACTCTTAAATACACAACATCTTTACTTTAAATAACAAAAATAAATAAGTTTTCCAGTAGTCAAAAGTTAATTCTGGATATTTAAAATGATATTTATCTGAACAGACACTTACAGAGTATGAATTATCCAGAGTTCAAGGATTCCATATAAACATGCATGCATAAACCTCAGTCACACTTTACTTAGGTTCCATGGTGTGATGCAAAGTCTTACTTCTATTGGTTTATACAACCTAAGTGACAATGCTGAATATACCAGGTAGCTCCTAACCTGAGCATGTGCACACATGTCCAATACACATCTACAGTGTATAGAGGAGAACATGTTCTCCCTTCTGAAAACAACAAAGGCATTTACTGACTGTCACACTGAACTCTACTTCCTTTATCCTGAACAAAGTTATAGATGACTTTAGACTTGTGTCACCTCAAAGGCTCTATTGAACCTCTATGCCCCAATACCTTGTGACTTCTTTTGGAAAATGGTTTGTTTACAGAGATGATCAATGTGGATAAGGTCAATATGTGTGGATCTGATGTGGTTAGAACTCTACATCATACAAAATCCCCATGGCATGAACAAGATGGAGAATGTTGATGCCAGGACTTCAGAGTCTTTACTTCTTGACACTCGGGGTAAAATATTTTTTTGGCAAAAGCTCAGAGTACAATCAGGCCTAGGAAAACCCTGAGTTTGAATTTCTGTGTTCTAGAGTTATACAACAAAAAATATCTCATGTTTTAAACATTCAGATTTAGTTTTTTTTTTATTATACCAGAATGTTGTTGTTAATTTACCAGTTTATAGACTGATAAACTGGTACAATTCATTTTAAGAATAATGAATGAAAATTGTAAATTTTGGAACATAATGGACATTGTGATAGAGAAATCTTAGAAACTGAGATGCAGAACCAAGAACTTGAGTTAGTCTGTCTCTGACTTAGCATTAATTTTATTTATTTTTAACTTGCTATTGAGTAATGAGTTTGCTTAAGAAAACTTTCACCCAAGTTCAGATTCTATTGTTTCTCTTCCTCATCTTCTACCCCTCCATACATGCAGAGAGCCATGTGACTTCTCTGGGGGACAAAGCCTGAGGTTAGCACAAACTAATTATCCTTGTGAAAGGCCCTTGAGCATCTGACTCATTTTGGCAAGGCAATGGATAGCTTGCTGCATAATTCTCTGCAAGAACCCAGAAGATAATGTGCTACCTGTTCTCTTTGCTTTCTTTATACAAACCATATGGCTGGCTGCCTCTAGTTTCACTTTCTCAGAACTATGGATAAAATAGCTATTACAAGAGAAAAACATTCCCCTGATGACTCTCCTCTAGGTGAGCTAGTGGAGGCATTATCAAAAATATACAGTGTCCCTGATTCAGCCCTTAAAGCCTTTAATGTTTGAAGTGTGACCATGAATTCAGGATTCTCAAGAACAGGATATTTCCTTTCCAACAAACAGGATGGTTATCCTGAAAGATTCACAGTAGTTTATGAGATTACAAATGTGCATAACTGTTCCAGGGAGAATGATTCTGACCAAAAGAGTATAGGATAAATGCTAATTTCATATTCCCCATGAAACTGTACACTCAACTGGAATTCCCTATAATCTATAGAGACAGGCCATTGTGGGATGCTTTCATCAAGTATTAAACCACAACTTCAAAAGCTTTAACAAGAAGAGTATAAATATTCCTCCCCCTTCACATTTTAGGTCATGCTCTCTTTGTAATCAATGATCCTAATTTAGACTCTGAGGGCATTTCTGTTTCCCAGAGACACTCTGATTACCAATTACCTAAAAAACCTATGGTTAGATTAAAATATACATTAACAATAACAAAATAGAAGGGACCACATGTCCTTTTTACTTTTGGAACAGAGTATGCTTGTAACTTTCTACAGGATGCTGATAGACCACTCTGGTATCCAGACTATTTCTCATGTACTTCTTCAGTTGTTCTCTGCCAAAATGATAGCATCTCATTTTTTATGTTTGATTACCTGCTATGTACTATAAAATAATTTTGAACATTTATCATTAATTTGTCTGTTTCTCTTGGTTTACTTTTAATTTTAAATATTCTATTTAGAGTCCTCTACAAAAAAATCAAGACTCACTCTATATATAGTCCTTCTTGACATTTGAGAAAAAAAAAAAAAAAAACAATTAAAATTAACAAAAACAATTAAAGAAACAAAAAAAGGAGAACATGCTGGGAACAGTATGACTTCTCTAGAGGACAAGACCTGAAAACAGCATGAACAAATTCTCCTTGTGGCAAGGCCTTTGAGAATCTGACCCATTTTTACAAAGCCAATGGTGAGTTCACTGCATAATTCTGGATATGACCCCAAGAGCCTATGTACTACCTGTTCAACATGCGTTTTATACAAACCATATTGCTGGAATCCTCTAGAATTACTATATCAGAGCCATGGATACAATATCTCTTACAAGATAAAAACACCCCCTGCTGAATATCCTCTGGGTGAGTCAGTGGGGGCATTGTTAAAAATATACAGTGTACCTAATTCAGCCCCTAAAAATTTGATGTTTCAAGTTTGACCATCAATTCATGATACTCATAAAAGGATGTTGCCTTCCAACACACCTTATGACTAGCCTGAAAGAGCAACAGTAATTCATGGCATTACAAACTTGCATAACTGTTCTGGAGAGAATGACTCTAACCACAAGATTGTAGAAGAAATGCTAGTTCTGTGTTTATAATTTCATATTCATCATGAAACTACACACTCAACCTGGATTCCCTATAATCCTTAGGGACAGGCATTTGTGAAATGCTTTCATCAAGTATTAAAATCATAACCTTACAATTTTTAACAAGGAGAGTATAAATATTTCTCCTTCACATTTTAAATCATGCTCTTTTTGTACTTAATTAACTTAATTTAGACTCAGAGGGAATTTCTGCTTCCCAGAGACACTCTAACTACTAATTAACTAAATCTATTGTTAGATATAATGATATATTAACAACAAAAAAATAGGAGGGACTGGATGTCCTTTTGATTTAGAGAAGAGGATATGCTTGTATCTTTCTACAGAATGCTGAAATAGCAATCTGCTTTCCAGACTTTTTTTTAGGCCGTATATCAGGCCCTCAAATTCCACCTCTGCCCCTATTGAACCAAAGATGTCACAGACCTCTAGTGCAGCCTCAACTATGCCGTCCTCATCTAATGCCTGCAGCTGGAGTTTTCTCCAGTCCCACCTGGTCCACAGCTGCTCAGAACCAAATAAACACACAGAGGCTTATATTAATTAAAACTATGGCCTAATGGCTTAGCCTTCTTGCTAGCTAGATCTTACAACTAATTTAAGTTGTTATAATGGGTTAATTTAAATCCATTTCTATAAAACTATACTTTGCCACGGGGCTCATGGCATACTGGTATCTTTACATCTTGATTCTCATGGCAGCGGCTGGCAGCATCTCCTGTTCTACCTTTCTTCTTCCTTCTCTAGCTAGAATGTCCTGCCTAACCCTATTCTATATCACCATTGGCCAAACAAATTTGTTTATCAACCAATCAGAACTACTTATTTTCACAGCATACAAAAAGATACTCCCATCAACTGCCATTGAATACGGCAGAGGACATAGACAATTGTGATTCCCCTTGAGCTACTGATCCAACTCCCTCTCTGCTTTTACAGCTTAGTCAATGTAGTGTACCAGGGCAACCTTGTGGGGCGTTTACTCACCACCCCCACAGCTTCCCAGAGTTTTCTTGTGTGCGATCAGCAGGAAATATTAGATAGAAGGATTTATAGTGGAGAATGTTGCGGAGATAAACAGATAGAAAATAAAGGATAGCCTCGAGAGGGCCTGGAACCTATTCCAATGGGCCCAGACTGTCTCTGGTCCAGGGTTTTTATAGAGACACCAAGGGGTGGAGCAAAAGACCTCCTCCCCCAGCACAGCCAAGTGCAGGCCATCTCAGACACCTGCACTCAGGCCCATGGTCCTGATCATTCTCTATTCGGACCTGCTGGGTAAAGCCACGAGGAAACCCAGAACGGGCTCCCACACAACCTAGAAGGTTTCTTTGCCAATTTAGGACCCAGTTAAGGTGCTAATATCACATACTGAAGATACAGTCAGGGATCAAGAAATAGATGTAACCTCTTCCCCATTTTCTGTGGCTATGTCTGCCTTTTTTACTATCCAGGTAGTGTTTTTTTTTCTTGTACCTTTATGCAAGGCTTGGGAACAAAATTGGACCTATATCCCTGAGATACCTTTCTTCTATCCTGAAACTTGGGAATATGAGTAAATTAAGGTTGTAGTAAATGACGCCAAGTTAATGGGGCGGGGAGTGTCCAAGATGTCTTTGTACATCATAGGGGTTCTGATAATTTAAGTTATACAGGCTATGCTGATGAACTGCTTATTTGTTTCTCCTCTGCAGGTATTCCTTCTCCCCTGGGATGTGCTAATCTTTTACAACTTTGTTAGCCAATTATCCTGTCATGGTAGAACCAGGGACAATCATCAGTTTTGGACACTGAGCTTTGTATCTATAACAGATAGACAGTTTAGCAGCTTGATGTGCTTAAGGGGCCCCCTGGCAAGGCAATAGGATCAAAAACCATACCTGGTGCATGAGCATGCTTTTTGGAGCTCACTACCAATGATGGAACATCTTGCACAGTCTTGATGCGCATGGGAGGCGGGGGATTGGATCTGCCTCTACTGAGTATACCAGACTCAGAGGACTTCCCATTGAAGACCTTGCCTTGTTGGAGTAGGGAATAGGGTGTGGGCTGGAGGGACAAGGTGGTAGAGGTGAGAGAAGGGAGGAGAGGAGGATCTGTGATTGGTATGTAAAATAATAAAAAAAATCCTTAGGAATAAAAAAGTTGGCAAGCATCTTAAAATGTGTTTTCAGGACATTTGAACTATTTTGGATACTGTCCTTTCAGGTTTATACCCTCTGCTCAATAGTTTGAGGGTAGTTTAAATTTATTTTTAGTTTTCCTATTCAATTTTACTCTTCTTCAAATATTCCACATATTAACACTCTATAGAAGAGAAGAACAAGTTTACTCCCATTCTTCAGAATTTCTCTGTGTTCATTCATTGACAGTTTCTCTTTCTGTGGAAAAGCTGAGTAACCTCATGTAATATTGCCAATTGTGGTTTTGTTTCTTGTGCTCTTAGAATTCTATTAAATATTCACACTGGTACCTACATCTAAAGTGTTTTCCCTAAGATTTCCTTTTTGTAGTCAGGAATTTTACTTTGTAATGCCAGTCTCAAAATGATTTGAATAGATTATTCAGACAGTGTAAATATATAAAATATAATTTCATTCTTCTATACATGCATAGCCAGGTTTTATTGAATAAGTTATTGTTATGTCCATATTGATTCTTTATATTTTTGTCAAAAAATTGAGCATCTTCAGGTACTTTTGTTTAGCTATGTAAAAGAAAACATTTTATGTACAATAGTGGTATTTGATTGCTTTTGCAAAGTTGTGTGGTGGTTACTTGCAACTGTCAACTTGGTATAAACTATAATCAACTGCTGTTCTAATTTGTAATTGGTTCCTATAATAAAACACTTACATAAAACAAACAGAGAAATACACAAACTTATTTACATACACATATAAAATTAAAGATAAAGGGAAATTGTGAGATAGCAGCAGTGGAGGGACTTATGATTGGAGGGAAAAGAGTAGGAGGTAAATGTAAAATTTTAAATAAATATAAATTTTAAAAGTAATAGTAAATGCAACAACCATACTACAATAATTATGGAAAAATACATTATTCAGGACAGTTTGTGATGAAAAATTCTAAAGAATAAGGCAACAGTGTTGATATAATACAGGAAAAACATTAAGCAAAATGAAAATAGACACAAGAAGAAAAGAAAGTATGAAAGAGTAAGAAAGCCAGAGTTTTATGAAAACATACAGAAAATAGCATAAATTAATTTACATAGATAAAAAGGGAAAAAATCACAAATAAAATATTTCAAAGTAGGAAATAAAGTGAAACATTTCCTAAAATGTAGTAATAATGCATAGAATAAGAGAGAAAATAAACAACACAGAAGTGTTTGGTCAATAACCAATAATCCAAAAGTATATATGGACAGGGCTCATTTTACTTGATAGGTGTAAACATGGCAGAAATTTCAGGACATACAGAAATGTGTTATTTCTAATGTAACTCCTGGGGAGTGGAAGAAAAACTTCAGTATCTACCGAGCACAGTTCTCAAAGAGCTAATATCTTGGGTCAAACCTGGTGAGTCAAAGTTGCAGGCAGTTATTGACAAAGATCTTGTAATTGGTAAAGAGATAAGTACCACTAGATGGGAAATTTATGCTGTACACAATGAAAATATTTAGTTTATCCTTGATTAAAAACAGGTACCATAGAAGACTCAAAATGAAAATATGCCAATTCCTTCAAAATGAGTTTGGTTGAAAATGCTGGTCAAGTAGTTCCCCACTAGAGACTGATCAAATATAGACATATTGCCAAGGATTACTACAAAGAGACTACTCTAACTATGATGCAAGACTCCAGACTTAAGTTTAAGATGATGAAGGACATAACAGCTTTTTAAACTGCTTCTGTGTTGCAGGAAGTAAAAAGGGTTACAAACATGAGGAGGCCAAGGTAGCTGGCATCAAGATTTCAGAATGAACTGACAAGCTTACTAAGGCAAGGCGAGAGTCCTGTAAAAAGAGAGAACATGAGAGGGTATTGCAACTTGGATGCATTTTTCTGAGGATGCCATAAATATGGTGTGGAACTGAACCCACACTGTGGTAATGTATGTTATAGCAAGCAGACCTGATGTTATAGGATGTTGCAGTGCAGACCAGATCATCTCAATACTACTCTTAAATATTGAATGTGCATCTGAAATTAAGGATACTTCTATTGATGACTACTGTTCTTTCTCTAATACTCTTGTTTGTGATAATCAGGTTCAGGTGATATGTGGAAATGAGGATTTTGAAGAATTTGAGCCTGTTTGGTAGAAGTAGGTCATTATTCATAGACTTTTGAAGGTTCTATCTGCCTCATACTCTGGCCTTCATTTTCAGATTCGCCATCCTCTATTATGTGAAGAGTTAATGTACCCAATACTCACCACCTGGACCTCACCTGCATCCTACTATATGTATCTTTTAATAGTGATCTTTTAAACATTAGGAAGCAACATAAGCCTGTCTTTCATTGCATTTTTCATTTCAGGACATATTTTGCACAGGGAACAGAGAAGTAACTAATGAAAATGACAAACAATTATTTGCTCATAAGTCAATGCAGTTTTTGCATATGTGAGCTGATATGTATGTTGAATTGTTATGTTATTGGAATACTTGAACTGTAATGGTGCATATTAATGAAGTTTCTAACCTTAAAATATGGGGTCTGAGATTGTAAATATCTTTGTTGCAGCTGATGTCTCTCAATACAGTAGTTTTACTTTTACTATAAGAATAACTTTGAACAGTGCTTATTTTCATAATTTTTTATCTAGAGCCACAAGATATCTGTAGGGTGAGAATCTGCCCAGGTTAGTTTTCCAACACCAGGTATTTATTAAATTTTGAAGAAAAAGCATGAGCTCATTTTAAAATAATCTCCATTCTCCTTATGGTCACTTTCACATTACTTCAGGTGCTTTAAAAATAAAATTCCTATTTCTTCAATTAATCACTACAGAAACTTAGATATCCTTAGGAAATGAAAGGAAAAATTAGTCTTATCCAATGAAGACTCTTAGAATACACAAACCACACTGAAGGACAGGCCACATGCTTAGCTGTAGATGGTAACACAAGATTAACTCAATGGGGAACTATGATTTCTTTCTGTTTGTTTGGTTGGTTCCTATACTGTATTATTTATTTATTTATCTATCTATCTATTTGTTCATTGATTTATTTATTTATTTATTTATTTATTTTATATGTCTGCATGTTTTTAAAGAGAGGGAGAGAGACAGTGTGTTCTTGGGAATGTTGGTAGTTGGATAATGTCTGGGAGGAATTGGGGGAAGGAAAATGATGATAAAAATATAGTGTAGGAAAAATCTATTTCCATAAATAAGATAATAAAAAACAAAATCAATGATATCTTGGAAGGTTCCAGGTGCATAATCCTCTACTTTTGCATAATTTAACTTACTCATCATTTGCTTAGATATGATGGCTTCCAAATATGTTTCATGTCTTTTTGTATCTTTTCCTTTTACTTATATAAAAGAACTTTTTTCTTACATGTTATATTCTAATTAAAGTTTTCTCACTCTCTTCTGTTCCATGATCCTCCCCAACACCCTTCCTCAGATCAACAGCCTTACAGATTCTCATTAGAAGATAATCAGGCCTCTAAGAAACACTTACAGATTTTAATATGTTGTAATAGTATATGTAATGAAAACTAACACATCAGAATAGTACAATCCTAACACACAAGAGGAATATTGCCCAAGAAAGCACATAAGAAATACATATAGACACAGAAACCCTCTTGTTCACATTCTCAGGAACCTCATAAAAACACTAATTCAAGAACCATAGTAAATACACACAAAAAATAAAATATAAAGTAAATGAGGAAAAAATGAAAAGCCCTGACAGGGCATTATGGTATAAGGAACTACCATATACACCACTGAGTTTGTTTTCTGTTGGCAATCTAACACTAGATTTACAGTCCATACTTAGAAGTAGTTTTGATTTCACCAGTAGGACTCTCATAGAGAAAACTAGACCTTCATTGACAATTGGTTAGTAATTAGAAATAGATACTGTGCTAGGAATAGAGGAATGTGTACACTTCCCCTTTTAGCTGAAGGACCTCGTCTGAGACAGACAGGAGCAGGCCCTGTGGATGTTGCTTTCACATCTGTTAGATCATATGTGCATCTGTCTTGATGTTGATGGCTTTTTCTCTTGGTGTCCTGTATTCCTTCTGCCTCCTACATTCTTTCTGCCTCATCTGCCACAGTGTTCTATGTGCCCTGAGCAGAAGGACTAGAGGGAGGCACAGAGTTTAGGGCTGATAATCCCAAAGTTTATCACTCAGCATAATGTCTGGCTGTGGAACTCTGTATTTTCTCTCATCTCCTGCAGGAGGAAGCCTCTCTAATAATAATTAAGGAAGGCACTGTTATATATCAGAATGTCACTAGGAGTCATTTTATTGCTATATTCCTCTGGTAGAACTGTAGTACTTGGTATTATTCTAGGTCCTTTTGCTGTCTAATTTCAGGTGCATGGTCATGAGACAGTGTCAGGTTACCAATTCATGGTGTTGATCTTAAGTCAAATCAGATATTGGTTGGTTGCTCCATGAACATCTATGACACTACAGCACGACCTTGTCTTGCATTCTGGACACCTGTGTATGAATGTGTGTGTGTGTCTGTGTGTGTGTGTGTCTGTGTCTGTGTGTGTCTGTGTGTGTTTATTGTGTTAAGTTTAACATGTATTCTACATACTTTAGATTGTTCTGTCATTGTTTGTTTTTATTTGTTTTGTTTTATTCCAGTCAAATGTTTTTCTTAGTTTGTTTTCAAAATGGAGAAAAAAGAGGTCATGAAGTGGGTTGGGTGGACATTTAAGGAGGATATTATGTTACAAACTGTGATCACCACATATTGTACAAGAAAATATATTTTTAAAAGTTACCCTGATGCTCACATCCATCTGTAATGAGATCTGCTGCCCTCTTCTGGCCTGCAGTCATATATCCTGTATACATAATAAATAAGTCTTTAAAAAAAAGAATGACATTAAAGAATATCATATTGTATGTGTAAAAAAAAAAGTAACCCTGATGAACCAATTTTCAATGATGGAATCTGGTTTGTTTGCAACTTAAATATAGTGATTCACATAATTTAGCCTTCATTTTATTCTTGAGACTTTATATCTTCTAAACTATAAAAAGACTGATTACTGATAAATGACAAGATACAAGGCATACAGCATGTGATGTCTTTCACATTTATACAAATATACATTAGACTAGAAATAAGAAGAGTCATAAATGTTGTTCCCAAAGAATTATTTATCAGTTATGACATGTTGATAAAATGTGAAGGAATGGGTCCTCATAAATGTGCAGTAGTCACACAATACAAAGTTTCAGCTGAAAGAATATAGGGACGTTTATCAAAATTGAAGAATTGTGAAGGACTGAGTACAGAAACACTTTAGGTATGTATGTCAAATTAGATATGAGGACAGGTTGTAAAAAACAAGTTACAGCAGAGAGTTGAACAATGTTTGTACATTTAACATAAACTTTATGTAATTGACTTCTTAGTTAAGTACTTGATTAACTGAAATCTGACATTAGCCTATAATTAAAAAATATATTGGTCTCTGTTCTACTCAACTACATAGCTCATTATGCAATTAATAAAGAGAGTAGTTCCTTCTTGTCAAAATTGTATTAATTTTTTAATATGTGCTTTTCTTCATAGAAACAGCATACATGAACTGTAAGCTTGATGAATCCAGGAAACCTATCAAGGGCATAAAAACACTTGGAAATATATGAAATCATGTGATGTTATAATGTTAAAGCAATACAGTGTTGAAGAGGTGAAAAATACATACACATCTCATTCATCTCTTATTTAATATAGAGAACACAATATTTTCTTATGAATTCAACTTTTTAATTTAGAGAAATTTGTAAATAATATTAGAATTGAGAGAAGAAAATTGGATTTCATCAATAAAAGAAATCAATACATATAAAATTTTAAATCACTATTTTATCTGTGACAACTATAACTTTGGTGGTAGACAAGATGGAAGACTTCTGTATAATTAATAAAAACATGGACTATGCTGTAAAATTGACTTTTCCTTTAAAATGTCCTTTGTTCCTAATATGATGAAGCACATTTCTATGTGGTCTGAACAAAATAATATGGCACTTGGGGACAAAGATGCAACCTAGGAGACCTGCACTGGAAGCCAAAATAGAGAAGACTTCCATGGCCACAGTGATTTTCCCCTTGGTGCTGTGGTAGACAGGAAGGAAGGTGACCCACACACTGAAGAACACCAACATGCTGAAACTGATGAACTTGGCTTCATTAAATGTGTCAGGCAGGTTCCTGGACAGGTAAGCCATAGTGTAGCTCCCAAGTGCCATGGAGCAGAGGTATGCCAGGACAGAATGGAAGGCAAGAGTGGAGCCCTTGTTGCATAGAATAATTATGTGTCCATGTTCAGAGTAAGCATCTGAGTCAATAAATGGAGGAGAGGTGCTCACCCAAATTCCACAGAGCACAAGTTGGATAAGAGTGCAGACAGGAATGATAAGATTAGTAGACCTGGATATCATTATCCACCTTATCAGTCTCCCTGGCAATGTGATCTTGAAAGCCAGAACCACAGTAACAGTTTTGGCTAAGACTGTGGAGTGAGCCACTGTGAACAATACTGCAAATGTGTATTGCTGCAGGATACACATTGCTGTGTTGGGATGGCCAATGAAGAGTAATGGACAGAGAAAACAGAAGATCAGATTGATGAGCAGGATGTAAGAGAGAGTCTGATTGTTGGCCTTGACAATGGGAGTGTGGCGGTACTTTAGAAAGACACCAAGAACACCAGTTGTTAGGGCAGAGAAGCCCAGGGCCAAGTAGGTGAGTGTCATCCCCAAAGGGTCTTCATAAGACAAAAAAGTCACTGCTTTCTGGAGGCATTCATTCTGCTCTGTGTTTGCATATTGACTTTCTGGACACCTCACACAATGATCCACATCTACTGAGGAATTAAAGCTATTGTGAGTCTCTGCACAGGTTCTCATTTGATCTCAAGCCACGTCCCAGCACCAGCTCTCTGGCAGTTGCCCACATTTCCTTTTCATGTTTGAGACTCAAGTAAACAAGTGTTCAATAGTGATGATTACCATTCAATAGTGGTAATTACCAAATGATATCTAATCAATCATTCCACATCGATACTGACAAGTCTGTCCTTTTCACTGTTATATTTAAATATGTTTTCAATTAAGTGATAATTTGTATTTTTTCTTTATATTGTCTTAAATTATTGAATTAAATTTCATAAACCTAACTTGATCATATCATCACCTCTTTCTGTATTCCCTTGTATGACTTTTTCATGTGAGTTAAGTAAAAATTACATGCTTTGGTATGTTGTTCTTTTAATGTTTTTCTCAGTCCTAATATCAAAACTTATCTATTTACATTGAATTTATTGAATTCTTCAAACTGTTCATTCTCTGATAATTCTTGTGGGAATGAGAATTATTAGATTCTTGAAAGATGGAAAAAATCCCCTTGTGGATCTGTTTAATCATTCCCAGGGAGAAAATATCTGTTGAACAGGTAGATATGAAACTCTGGGTTTAGTCTTAGTTGATCATGGGATAAGTTCTGTGATACTTTATCATTTATAATTTGTATGTTTTATCTTGAATTCAAGAGATATAAATGTCAATCTATTTATTACATATTTTCATTAAAATATTTCCATTTCATACTTCAATTAAAATACTTGATATTTTTGCAAAGTGAAATTTGCAATTTAATTGGTATTGAAAATTCTAATTAAAAATCTATTGAATTCATCTTTTTGCTAGAGTCTGTAGCATCCTTTATTCCATTACCAGCATTTTATTTGTTTCTTCCAGATGTGCCTTCCTGTTGTGCTCACACTCCCAAGGCAATTTGTCTCTACTATATTCCATGTGTTTATTTCTATTTGTTTCTAACAAATGATAAATGATTCATCTGTGCAACTACACATATTATTTTGTAAATGCACAGGGTACATAAGTCATGATACACATTAAATAAAGATTTAAATATGATTTTTAAAATATAGATACAACTCACTCTATAGGATTTGAGGTTTCGGATACATTATTTTGAAATATTTAGCATTTATGTTGTATATTCTTTCTTACTTATAATAATTTAAAGTATCTACTTAAACTAAAAACATTTAGAATTTGATATTGATTTTTTTCGTTTTCTCCAATGAATAAAATTAGCATGTTCATGAACTTACCATGGCCCTAATGTAGACAGAGTACCTATATGCACATTAAGTCTTTGATGATCTGTATAGTCAGTCTCATTATGAATGGTTTAAATTTGACAAATTAAAGCCACCAAATAATTTGTAAGTTTCTATCTTTATGAAATAAAGTTAAAACATCTGTGTATTCAGGAAAAACATTGTTACTCAAAGTATTCCAATTAATATATGAAAAATTCTCACTAGACATTAATGTTGAAGAATCCTCATTAATTTCCTCTCCATATTCAACATTGTGTTTGTGTGTGCTTTGCACATTCAGTGTTCTCAATTGTCTCATGCCTATTTTCTTGTCTTTGGATATATTCTGACATAAAGTTCCTCTACTTTGTCCACCTATTCCTGGAAAATAGGGTCCTTCAAATTTAGTGTCCTGCCTTGTTAAAAGACCAAAGGTTTGCATTTATGAATCACTTACTCACAACAGTATCATTACAAAAGTCATGATGTGCCATTTCACCTAGTTGTCACAAGGCATCATCCCATAATTTACCATCATACCCATAAAATACCTCTATGTTTAATAATGCTTCCGTTACCTTGTTTAAAACAGGGAAATTTATATTAATTTGCAAAGAATGATGTGAAGAGTTGATAAAGAGAATAAGGTGTCAGGAAATCCCTTTCTGAGAAAAAGTTAGCTCATGAAGAGCCATTGTGCTGTCTATGACCAAGCAACACAAGAATGCCAGGATTAGACCAATAAATAAATTCTACAAAGATAAAAAAAATAGAATCAGTTGTATACAATAAATCAGTGAGTACTTATTACATTCTTTAGCTTATGTTAATCAAATTAACACAGAAGTTATACAAATCTAGATTCAAATTCATGATACATAGCAACTATTGATTTAAAATAATTGTGTTCAATAAAAAATTCACATAATAGTTATTAACATACTTCCCTAGTGGTTATATTCTGGTCCACAACAAGTTTTAGATATTAAATATCTATGTTACTGAAGTACATCCCACTCCATGGAAGTTAAGGAGCTTGAAGTTCTAGTACTCATATGGGGATGGAGGAAAAAGGGGAAGAAAGATACACTTTAAGGAAATGTTGAATGTTATTTATACTAGAAATCAAAAAGATGAAGGTAGATAAATGGTTCTGTGGTTCAGAATACTATTTCTCTTAAGGAGGACCTAGTTTCAGTTGCAAGCACCCGCAGAAATATCAATGCTATCTGTGCCTCCACCTCCAGGAGTTCTGATACCCTCTTCTAACTTTCATATGCACTAAGCATGTACATGTGCATATACATGCATGCAGGCAAAACACTCACAGACAAAACAAAAAGAAAAAGAATCTAAAACAACATATTAAAACATGTCCACAGGTAAATCAAATATGATCTTTCTGATCCCATATGATAAACATAGAACCATGACTGATATTATACAATGAGTGGCATAAGGGTCCAATCCTTAAATATCTGGCAATCATGAACTACATATGCTTTAAAATGCAAGAAAAGTCAGTATTTATAATGGGTGTGTTTGCATGTGCATGTGTGTATGCCTATGCATGTGTGTGCATGTGTGTGCATGCGTGCGTGCGTGCGTGTGTGCGTGCATGTGTGTGTGTGGTAAATGCCATGGTGAAATAAAGCAGACTATTCTGTGACTGGAAAATTTGTTCTCTGAAAGGAACAATGGCTCCAGTGGATGAAATACATGAATCAAGTATGAGATTCAATGGCCTGAGCACCATTTAAAATGTGGTGGCACATGCCTTTAATCCCAGCACTCAGGAGGCAGAGGCAGGCAGATCTCTGTGAGTTCAAGGCCTGCTTGGTCTACAAAGTGAGTTCCAGGAAAGGCGCAAAGCTACACAGTGAAACCCTGTCACAAAAAAAAAAAATGTTTTAAAATGATGATAATATGAACCAAATTATTTTTACTTATAAGTGAAAGAACCACAGAAGTTATCTCTATTTTTCCTTTACAGAACTTATCAGCTTAGTAATTGCAGAACACTGTGGAGAGGTGGGAATACATCAGTTAGACTGACACTTACCTGTCTCATTGGAAATCTCATTGTCTGGACAACGAGTGCAATCATAGCAGCAGGCAGCCTTGCCCTCCTGGGGTGATTTCCTGAATCCAGGAACACAGCTCTCACTGCACACAGAGTGAGGAAGCTGAGAATGAAATAGTGAAAACAAAATACTCAGGAGTGTATAGTTTTAAAACAAAAAAAAATATTTCTTAATTTGGACAATGAGATGGCAAGTTTTTATAATTATTCTTTGCACATTCTTGTTTTGATGCTTCTAATTTCAATATAGTATATACATGAAGATCAATGTGTTTAAATAATGGTCTAGAGATAATAGAAATCTGAACAATTGTGAAAATATAAGAGGTTGGGCAAAATAAGAAGTTTGCTAACTGAGTACACGTTTCAATGGGCAACTGTAATTCCTTCCTGATCTTGTTGTAGATTTCATGACTGCTTGAGTGAGAGTATCATTGTTTCCCAATGGTCATGCTTAATTCACATTTGTTTACTAGACAGGACTCAGAGTTAGTATATAAACTTTCTCTGTGAATTTCTTTGAGAGCTGATCTACATTAAGGTATTTGAAGTGGAAAGACATATTCAATAATTAGGTATTCCATTTCATTGGATGTAGTTAAGGACAGAAAAAAATGAAAAAAGTATGAGAAGAGAGTGTTCACATCTCTCTACTTTCTGAGTGAAGATACAACATGACTCACTTTCTCACGTCCCTGCTAACATGATTGCCTGAATCATTATGAACTGCTCACACCAAGTGTGAAATATAAGTCATTGGTTTTAAGTAATGTCAGCCTATTCATTTTTTGTTTTTTGTTTTTTTTGGTTGTTTGACAAATTGTTTCTTTTTTCATCTGGAAGATATGTAATTAACCCATGTACATGTGCCCTCCATGCTACAATTCGTTGCCAGATGCCTGAAAGCAAAATGATCATGTCCTGATATTTCCTAATCTGGGAGTTAAATTACTACTCATGACAGGTGGTTTCAGGTCAGGAAAGAAAACTTAATAAATAAACACTGTATTTATTATTAGGAAAATGTGTCCAAAGATAAAAGTATGGAAAAACAATCAATCACATGTTGTATAAGGCAACAAAAACTTTCTCAAATGACAGTAGTTTGGGGCATGCAGATGGGCATTCAGTAAGGAACCAACAATCTTACATCCAAAAACAAATCTCTATTTACATAAGGATCAAAACAATGAGATAAGATCCAGCCCACCTCTGCAAATCTTATACCCCACTGTATCATATGGTCAGACAGAAACAGTTCTTGGTCCTGTGGAGCATTTGGAGAAAATGTTCCAACTTTTATCTTTTGTCTGAGACCATCTGGAAAATTCCAGAGGTTGAGAATATCATATTCTGCATCTAATCTCCTTTGTGAATCCAAAACCATAAGTTTTCCAGCACCATTTTTGAAATGGATATTCTTGAGATAAGGATGTAGCTAAAAGAAATGCAGAACTTTATGATGAATTTATTCCCACAAAGGCTCAACAGAATCCAATGAAGGTATAGGTCTCAGTGTCCCAAATCCCTGACATTAATTGCAAGCTATACTAAGCTATCAACATTTTAATGGATGAAGAATAAAAATGAATAGATCATGTTTCTAGACTGTTATTTCAAAAGAATTCACACACACTTATACAATAACAAGTACACAGAAAAAAATATTTACTCCATGAATGTTGATTCATGCAAATTCCAAAAACCTTGAAATTCAAATATTTAAGTAATCTACTCAAAGTTTCAAGGTGTAATTTGGGATGTTTAATTTCAAAATTAATAAAACGGTCAGTTAGGACTCTCAACAATAGATTCAGAATTTAAACTTTAAATTTAAGGATGTAATAGCATTTGACATTTTAGGATCTAATTCTCCTATTTCTGTTCTGAAATATGCTTAAAAATAATGGGGTTTCAATAGAGGATAGCAAGATTCTGATGTTAATTGTAACACAAAATAAATGATGAGATACATACATTTAAATATTCTTATCACCACCCATTAATCTTGAACAATAACACATGTGTCTGCAAAGACTTCTACATGATGAATTTTATACAGTCTCTAGGGTGATTTTTTGTAAAACCTGCCACTGTATACAATCATGTAGTGTGTTCATTAGAAACCTTAGTATGTCACAGGGCTATTTATAAAATATACAGGAAGAGAAATTACCTCCCAAGGGTAGGTATTTACCGCTCCATTGCTATGATGGTGGATTTCTACTCTTTTGACAGTCATCTCATGGAGACTGTGAGCCACAGCATATACAGAATTATATACATTGTAACTCTCTTCGCTCATGTCCATTTCCAAAGCATTTCCAGGCAACATTTCCAAAGAAGCATTGGGGAGACAGTTAACCAAACTTTTACAATCAGGTCCAGAAAAAGAGCAATTGAAATATGTGTTCCAAAGAAGAGCAAGGATATGATCTCCCGGATATTTGGAAGGCTTGTATGTCTGGATAAACTTCCTAAAATCAGAAATCTCAGCATGGTGTTGTGCAAAAATGAGACTACCATGGAATGGATCAAATATGAAATAAGGAACATCAGTAGTTACATCCCATTGTGACTTAATGATCCAGACTTTCCAAGCACTTGAATGTATACTTATATATATTATTATAGCATATAAAGATTTAGTGACATCGTAAATGATAACCACATTTGCAGATGATTTCAGGATCTGTGGATGCACTGTTCTGGATTTAAATTCAGAGTACATCCAGTTGAATGGAATCATTTCTACAAAAGCTACACACACTCTGTTTCTATCCATCTCTCCTCTCAAGTTGGATAGAATCTCAGCTGCATTGTGGTCATCTATGAGAACCAGTCCCACCCAGGTCCAGCTGAAATGAACCATCAAAATCGCAATGCCGTGTGACAGAAAAGTGTCCCTGGGTGCTGTCTGGTAGAGAGAAGAAAATTGGCCTCTGTCACTTAGGATAGTGTCAAATCGTCCAAAAGTAATCTAAAGAAAATTTCAAATAGGAAACAAGAGTGAAAAGATTGATATAGAATACAGTCTTAAACCTGAGGTGACACTTTGGATTGGTATAGACTAACTTCTGCTCATGGTATTTTAAATTCCCATCCTTTTTATGAAGACATTTATGAAGAATTCCTCACAAGACACAGAGTTTTCTAAACACTGACTATAGGCTGCAAACCTTTACTCTTCTCTATCATAAGCAAAGTATATGAGGACATATAAACAAATGCCTGATTTATTCTTCAATAGATGAATGTCACAGCCTCACTTCTTTACATTTGAAAACACCTGAAATGTCTCCAGTTTAATATGAGTTTCTTGTTGCCTCACAGCCATGTACCTCACCTGTGGATATTTGTAAAGATTTAGTAGTCTCCCAATTTGTATAGATGTTTCCCATGATGTTCCTGTAAGTAAAACAGCAGACTTGTTTTCCCTTCTGCATGTGTAATTGGGGACATTTATTCCCATTCCTGTGAGGAAAAGTAAAGTTTCCTGCATAATATGCCGGTGATTGTTTTTGACATTATATAGCTCAAATCCTAGAGATGTGTTGGGTAAGATATGAGTGTTCCTGTTGATCTCCTGAATGGCAAATATGAAGGCCAAAGAAAACTGGTAGCTCCTCAATTTGAACCTGGAGAGAAAGATTGCCAATACTTATGATGGGGACTCACATCATATCTTTTGGTAAGATGTTGGGCCACATCCTGATGATATAGTAACAATGGCCTTTATACTGTCACTATTATATATCTACAAACAATATTTTGTCATCAAGGTAATGGTTATAGTTTTAATGTCATGGTATGTATGGTTAGTGATGTTTTAATTAACTAAAAGCCTCAGGTTTATCTAAAATTTATGGCCTGGAACATTAACCTGGACTGATATAAACCTTGGAATCTCTAGTATGGGAAAACACAAACATAATTATTTGATGCCTTAGTGAAATAACCAGGAGAGGGACACTTCCATCCTTTAAGGTTTCCTTGTTCTGTACAAAAAAAACTTCAAGGCTCCCACACCACATTCACTCTGTCTGTATATAGATGGAGACTGCAGCATTTCAGTTCTTCTGATTAAGATCAATGATGCTTATGGGGATGTCTGCCTGTGTCACATGCATCAACCCCAAGCAATCTTGGATATAAACCTGGCAGGGGTTATAGCTTCCCACACCCATGCACATCTCTTTGAACATCCTTCCTCTCTCCCATTGCCATCCCCCTCTCCTTTCTAAGAGCCATACAATGAAGAGCAGAATGACTGAGTGAGTTTCCTGTATTTTAAGAGCCTACAGTCATGACTTAAATCTTCTTGGGTACTTTGTGCTACTTGTTTTATTTTCCTCTGTTGCCTGCCTCTTTCTTCATTCTTTCACTATGTTCTTAACTCCCACACAAAGTGAATTACACAACAACTTTGAAAGCCCTGATAATAGATGAAATTATATTACTCTGAAGCTGAGTTCATTTTGAACAGAAAATATGACATGGTTTATTTAACACATGATTTGAGGATGCTCATCAAATGGAAGCAACTGTGTAACTTGGCTGCTAACATTGCTAATGGTATGATAAAGAATGCATATGCCATGTGACTTGTACACCATCTTGGTACATGTGACCACTTTGGACAGTCCAAAATGGTGGCCACTGTGTCACAGTCCCATTGAGTTCAATAGGATCCCCATACCCATACCCATTTAATATATGACAATGGAGAAAATATCAGACCTTATTTTTAAATACATTTTCCTCTGTTTTTGAAATTAATAGTTAATTAATTAATAATTATTAAATTATTAAATTATTAAAAATTAAAATTACTAATTAATAATTAATGACATGATGTAACTACTGGCTTCTAAAGAGATCCTAACACTTATCCCAATCGAGACTCTAAGGATAAATGGCCTTGTGAGAAACAAGCTGAAGCCAGAAAAGTGCTATTTTGTCAGGATCTACTGGGTCTCACTGCTAATTCTGACTGGGAAGTCCAAGTTAATTTTCTTCTAATTGTAATATAATGTCCTTTGCCCCTTAAGCTCCTTTGTTCTCTGATACTTTGCTTTTGTTTCTGCCCAAACTAACAACACGTTGAGTAAAGTTCCCTCTGTTAAGTTTCACTTTTATAATGAAAAAATAAAAATCATATCCCAACCAACAATCATCATAAAATCTTGCTTTATTAGAATTTGTCATTTGTATTAATTGTGTATAGACTATCCATATGAAATTATGGTTTGTTGTCCATATCATGTATGTAATAACAAAATGATTATGAGTAAATGTTCCTGTTAAGTAAATTTTCTGATTTGACCCTCCCTAGATCCTTTTGTTCATAGTAATACTAAACCTAAAAAATTCTTAAATAAAATCAATCTGACCCAGTAGATAAAATAGATAGAAATGACCATGCTACTGCACACTCCTTTGGAACAACTTACCTGAGGTTTTAAATATAAATTTAATGTCTAAAATTAGGTGGAAGACATAAGAAATGATACAATTATGATCAAAATGGTATCTACTTGATGTCTACCACAACTCTAGTTCTAAAATATGTTTCATATCCCTTAAGGTTATCCATTACCTTCAAGATATTATTGTTCCCGAAATAGGATATGTTATTTACATTGGAAATTCTCCATCCTTTATGTACAAATACGTTATATCTGTGTTTTAAAATTATATATATGCATACATTTATGAATGCATAAACAGTAATAAATATTTTAATGATTATAAGTATATTTTCACTAATGAAGCCTCATTAAAACAAAAAAATGAATAAATGTGTGTTTGAAGATCCAACACAGGGATTTTGTCCTATTAGTTAAGTTGTTACAGCCTCTTTCATACCTTCAATTGACTAAAATGACCACAAATGGACATCGTAATAGTTAATACAACTTTAAGAAATAAGTAGATTACTTGACAAGATTTTTTAAAGGTGGAAGGTGAATATTTATGTATGAAATGATAAATTATCTTCACATATACTGAGTAAAGAATTTTCAGTGTGACTAACTCTGTGTCATCACACTCTCATCAGAAAGACCTTATTTATTTTCTATAAGTAACCCTCATGAATTCATGGGTTCTCTATGGGGAACATTGGTGAGAAGGAAACTTGGTGTCATTGAACCTTAAAGAGAAGAGACAGATTTTACTTAAGGCCTCCCCATTGATAGAATATGCTCACAGTACACAGTAAATGTATTTGATAAACCTCCTATGTCTCATGGTCTGTTCATTTGGATACTAATCACAACAAAAGGAGTTATCATTGTGTATCCATTTGGCAAAGGGTGGAGCTGCAATGACTAAATTTGGTTATCTACATCACTATATATAATCTGAACCTTAGAGGTAGCGAAACAGTCTTTTAATCCAGTTATTTATGACACGTATGTAATCTGGAACTTTAGGCAGGAAGACACACATTTAATGCAGTTCATATATGATGGAAACCTAAATAAGGACATGGGAGAAGGAAACTTTGATTTCTGTCTGCTTGCTATCACCTCATTACCAAGTCCATTCTTTCACTGGAATTAAATCTTCTGGATTCCAAAATATATATCATGATATGTGGCTTTGAAATTTCTAATCCTGGGATTTACATTTATCCTCTATGTCATGTATTCAAAGTACTATATATATATACATGCAAATGTGAAAAGTTAAAAAAATCCACTGAGTAATAATACACACAATAATACTGACAATAGAGATAAAATAAATCTTAATGTGTAGAATAAAAATAAAACAATCTTGTAAATAGAAAAAAATTGTAGAATTTGAAAGCTAAAGTATTCATGCTATAATAATATTTTATCTACAAATTCAAGAAACACACACACACATGTATTTGAAGAATTTAAAAGAAAAGAGAATGTTCTCATCATGAAGAAATGGTTAATATTTTGTAGAAATGCGTATCTAGTTATGAAAATATATTGCAATAAACTTAATTTTATACTGAAAAATTAAGTAAAAAATAAGATTAAAAATGTTTTTAAATTACAAAACTAAACAATAACTAAAAGCAAAAAAATGATAAGAATATTATTCACAGTGATAGAAAATCTCCATGAATGAATGTAGAGTTTTCTGGAGGCCAGAAGTGGAATTACTGTTTCATATGTCATTTTATTTATATTTTAAAAATTTGATGAGCCTCCAAAACAATTTCCCTATCTCTGTACATATTAATGCACACCAATATCAAATAATGATTTCTGTTTGCCAACAGACTTTCAAATACACATGGTTAGATTTCTTGATAATAAATTATCCTGGGGTAAGCTTGTACTTCTAGATAGTTGTAATTACATTTACACATCAATGGTACATCCAAACATTTTTTAGGCAAGGAGGAAAATGAACAGTTGAGGACAAAGATCCTATACAACAAAGGCAGCTGACAGGCTGGGTATCAACAGGCAGTAGAGTGAAAAGCAACCTTTTTCCTACAACTTGTATAGGAATCAATGAAAAATGATCACAGTCCTTAGCTTAAAACATGAAACACTGAATGTTATAGGAAAATACATACCTAGTAATTGTCAAGACATTAATGTAGGCAAGAACTTACTGAAGAGAATGCCAGTGATACACAAATTAGCCTCAGATATCAAAAGGAGGAATCACACAAAATGAATATGGAACAACAAAATAGTATTCCCTACACCAAAGAAAACTGTCATCAGAACACCATACAATGGGAGAAAACACATTCCATATGTTCTTTAGTTCTTGAACTAATGTCAAATATTTTCAGATAACTGAAGGAGTTTTAAATCATGGTAAAACAGCCTCCATCCAACAAATCAGTAATGGCATGAACTAATCTTGTACCAAAGAAAAACTCATACAGCTAGCACCTACAAAGTTTTTAACATCACTGATCATTAAGTAAACATAAAACTAAAAAAAATATTAAGCATTGATTGTTTCCAGTAGAGCAAAACAAAGATACATGAGTAAAAGAGAAACAGAACAAAATGTCCACTATGGATTTCAGAATGTTTTTCAATTCACATCATTTCCATTGAAAAATCAAAGGAGATAGAATATGTTAGAAATTCACTTAAATGGATAATATGAAAGACTGGAAAAAATAATGGGGGGTTAATCCATTGATATTTCAGGAAACATTAAATGACATGCAGATCACATTATTAATGAAGGTAAATGAAATAGAAGAAGTGAAGTACTTATATTTGTAGATTTTGGGTATACATGAAAAAAATGAATAATGAAGTTAAGAATGGAAAGCTAGTGATCAATCTTGAAATTCATATTTTTATTTTCACAAAAAGAAATATGAACCTATTTGAAAGGAATTGTGAGAAATTTTCGAATAGCCACAAAGCAAATTTTTGTCCTGTAACATGAAATACATTTATTGGGAAGAGAGCACCTAATTAGAAACATTATGAAGTCCAAACTATCAAGGAATATATTCTCCATGAAACGGAAAACCTTCTGTAAGACAAAGGACACTGTCAAAAGCACAAAACTGCAGTCTACAGAATGTGAAAAGATCTTAACCAACTCCATATCTGACAGAGGGCTGATCTCCAAAATATACTAAAATCAGGAAACTAAACATTAAGAAATCAAGTAATCCAATTAAAGAATGGGGTACAGACCTAAACAGAGGTTCTCAACAGAGGAATCTCAAATGGCCGAGAATCACTTAAAGAAATGTTCAACATTCTTAGCCATGAGGCAAATGCAAATAAAAAGAACACTGGTCTTCCATCTTACACATTTCAAAACGGTTAAGATCAAAAATTCCAGTGACAGTTCATGTTGGTGAGAATGTGGAACTAGGGGAACACTCCTACAATAATGGTGGGAATGAAAACTTGTGCAGCAGCTTTGGAAATCAATATGTTGGTTTCTCGGGAAATTAACTATAGATGTAGATCAAGACCCAGCTTACGACTCCTAGAAAATACACCCAAAGGATGGTCTACCATATCACAATGTTTTCTGTCCAACTGTGTTCATAGCAGCTTTATCTGTACTTGCCATGAACTAGAAAAGAACCTAGATGCCTTTCACCTGTAGAGTGTATGAAGAAATTGTGACACATTAACACAATGAAATATTAGTCACTTTTTAAAAAAATAACATCATGAAATTTGGTGGCAAATGGATGGAACCAGAAAAGGTCATCCTGAGTGAGTTAACCAGGACTCAGAAACACAAACATGGTATGTACTCACTTATAAGTGGATATTAGCTATAAATGAGAACTACACTGCAATTAACAGACCCATAGAAGCTAATATCAAGGGTGGATCATCCAATGGGAGAGAGGGTTGCTTGTTTCAGTTTCTGAACACACAGATCTACTTGTAATTGTATTGTTCAAATGCCATATTGACTTGTCATGTAAGCTTTACATTTAAGTGAATGTTAAAAAATGATGCTCATAGATGAGTAGAGAGATTCTCTGTTTGGAGTCTCTTAGGGGATATTGTGGTCCACTCATAAAATACATTTAAAAAATCTACCTGAGAAGGAAACTAGCCATCCTGCTTATATGAATTAATATACATTAATCTGAAAGGAAATACTTCCTTGTAATATGTATATATACCTAGTATAACTAGTTATATATATATATATATATATATATATATATATATATATATATAAACTTTTTTTTTAAATTAGGACTGCATGAAAGTAAAATAAAATTAGAAATTAAGACACAAAAATATTAATGTGATGAATATATTCCTGGCCACACATTCCATGTACTTTTTGTTATGATTATCAGAAAGAAAATACCTGTGTGCATACAATCAAAATGTGAGGAAAATCATGCATGAGAGGAAAATGCAAACAAACCCACATTCCACATAAGGGCACATAGGCACACTCCTGCAAATGGATTTCTGTTACCACATTTGCTGTGTCTATTTCAGACTAAGCTGTCAATGCATACTTATATCTATCAACTTTGCCTCCCTGATCATTTTTCCTGCTCTGTATCCCCAGGACTGATGAATTAGCACTGCATCCAGGTTTCAGCAAAAACACAATTGTATCAGCACGACCTAAATGTATCTTCTTTCTTAACTGTCCATCTGCTGACTCTTTCCCAGTACCTTGTTTCTGCATTTCCATTTTACAGCGTTTTATTCTAAATTGAACACAAGCCATCTTGCTCCATTTCAGATTTTAATAAGTGGATTCTATGGCTTTAGAAATGTCTGCATGGAGTAAAACAAATCCCACATCCTTCACAAAGAATCCTGCTTAGACATTTCTCTCTAGCAGAGTCCACTCAATGCTAATGCCATTGTCTGCCATGGCCTCTAATCCAACTGGAATCAAACTAAGATAAAACAAGCAGAGGTCACCAACAATATCTATGTGTCTTGCAGAACACACTCATACCAGATGTAAATAATTAGAAAAAGTGGAATGAAGTGGAGAATATGGTGCAAAATTGACAGAATCTAAAAGATTACTAATCAGAATTATACACAAAAATTATATTTCATTTTGAAATCATTTTAACAGATGAGGTCCCAAAACCAAGTTCTCATATTCTGACTTCCAAAACAGCAGCAGCTAGCAAGGCAGTCCCTGTCAATCTATCATCATATGAAGACTCTGTAGTCACTTCAATTAATAGCATTACATATTATCAAAGGGAAAAAACTACACTTTAACAACTGCCTAAAACAATGTGTCAACTTTTGAAAATCATTGTCTCTGTGGAGAAAGCCATGAAAATGTCTTACCCATGAACAATGAAAGGCAAGGCAGAGGAATGTAGAGAGATTCAGAGTACCAACTTTACTAAATAACATGAAGTAAAACACACTCTTCTTTCTTTGAGGGATAAAAAAGGGAACAGGAGGAAGACACACCTGGAAAAGAGTTCTGTGTATACAGGAGAGGGAATGCCAGGATGGGAAATGAAAGTTAAATTCATGTGAATGCAAACTTAGTTGAAGACAATTAAATCCGAATTCTGGAAAGGAATAAATTTTAAAAGTACTTACTCTATTGGCTTTTCATCTTCACATCTAGAATCATATATATCCATGCAGTAATAATAAAAAAGTGAAAAAAGTGCAGCAATCGTCACATTCCCATCACTATGGAAAGGACGTAGTGCTTTGGAATTGCACTGAAAAGCATCATAGGAGTAAAAAGGAACAAGAGCCTGCAGGAGCAAGAAAAGAAAAATCCAAGAGAACATCATAAAATACAAGTGTCTACCACAGTGTAACATGGATTCCAATGTGTTCAGCAGCTACTTATACAGCTCAAGTATTTGTGAGTGGAAGAGTTTGTACTACTTTTGGTGACTGACATCATCACTCTAATCACAGATATTTTTGTCAAGCCTCTTCTAGACTCCATGGAGAATTGTGGACAATTTTCTTCCCTGAGACTTCCCATCTGAGACCTTGCACTCAGGATAAAAACAAGTTTCAAAACTCATTTGGGATCTTCTTTATCCACAGGCCCCATGACTTCATCTAGGAAGACAGAACAGCAAGACACCAGTGATGACTCCCCTTGAATGGACTTGGCAAGAGCACTCTATCACAAAAGTCACATTAGACGATGACTCATTAAGATGCAAAGACTTGCAAGGGAGGAGATGAGAAGTAAAACATTCTTGAAAATGTCCCAACCAGATATAGTTCAGTGAAAATCAGTAGGACATCCTGCTTTTTAAAATTGATTATTCCCTATGCCAATCTATCTTGTCAATGGCCTGGGGGAATCTAAAAACCTTTTTTCTACAAACCTTGCATGTTTGCATACCAAAATTTCTTCCATGTCCCCCTATACTTCAAAAGGTCTCTGTATCAACCCTGGAAAACTGATAGGCTGAATTCACTAATTCCAAAAAAATGGCTCAATCAATGGTGAGATTATGATTTGTTTCCTTTATGAACTCAGACTTACTGTGCTTTCTTTGTTTTTTCAATGTTGAATCTTTCTTTAATATAAAATCCCAATCATTCCCTACATCCATAGAAAAGATTCAGACACTATGTTTTCTTTAATGTGAAGTATTGAGTATACCCCTTCCATTCTCCCCAAATAAATAAATAAACAAACAAGAGCTTATATACACCATACATCATGTATAAAGTGTTCCTTCTTAATGTTTTAAATGAAGTTAACTTAGAAGTAGAAAGTGCCATGATTGTAAATTTAATTTCACGTGTGCAAATATACACAATATGTTAGCCATAACTTCACATAGGTTCCATTCTATTACTTTATACAACCTTAGTGGCTAAGTTGAATATAGCTGTTAGCTTCTAACCTAGTACTGCCACACACTTCAATATTTATCTGTGAATAAAGAGCAAGTTGAAAACAATTACATTTACTGATTGTCACAGGGGCCTGCAGTTTCATTATCTTGACAAAGGTTATATATGACTCTAGATTTTTGTCTCCCAGATGGCTCTGTTAAGCCTCTAAACACTGATACAAATGACTTTCGATTGAAAATGTGTAATTTCATGAGGTGATCAGTGTGGATAAGGTCATTATTGTTGGACCTCATATGGCTGGAAAGACCAATTGCCAAGATGGAGAACATGGAAAAGAGAATTGCTGAGATATCATGATCTGACTCTCAGGGAAACCTAGTCACTATTATTCAGATGTTCAGAGAATCAGCAGATCCAGGGAAACCTTCAGCTTGAATTTCTGTGTTTCAGGTTGTGGGAGAATATAGTTCTCATGTGTTAAACACTCATATTTGGTTCCGTTTTACAGCATTAACAGAAAAATGCACTGTGTATAGATGGGTGGGCTGGGTCAAACTTTTCCAGCAAACTGTCTCCTTGGTAACTCAGAACAAGCCATACAGTTCTTCTATGTGACTGCCACAGATTTGTTCTCATTTTTATTTTATTGTCTGATACTTGGGATTTCATATTATCACTAGGCCTTATGATCCCCTTCTGTGATCTGTCACATGTATGTGTAATTTACAATTCATATGTCAGTATGATGGAAATCAAAACACCTTACCTTATCATTAGAGTGGGGAGAAAAATGTGGAAATTGGACAAAGTGGACATTGATATCAGAGAGATCATAAAAAGTGAGATGCAGAAAAATGACCTTGAGTCAGGCTGTATCTGAGTTCACATTACTTTTTATTTTTTAAATTTCTATTATTAAGAAATTTTCTATTCATTTTGCATACCAATCACAGATCCCCCTTTTCTCCCTCCTCCCATCCTCCAGCCTTCCCTCCCAACCCACCTCTCATTCCTACCACGTCCAAACCAAGGTCTCACATGGGTGGTCAACAAATCCTGGTTTATTCAGTTAAGGCAGGTCCAAGCACCTCCCCACCACACCAAGACAGCACAAGGTGTCCCACCAAGCACTGGACTCCAAAAACCTCACTCATGTACCAGGGACAGATACTGAACCCACTGTTTGGGGGTTTCCCAAACAGTTCAAGCTAAACAACTGTCTTGCTTATCCAGAGGGCCTAGTCCAGTCCAATCAAGGCTCCACATCTATTGGTCCATAGTCCATGATTGTCCACTACGTTGGCTGGCCATTTCTGTGCATTTTCCCATTATGATCTCTATGTCCCTTGCTTATACAATCCCTCCTCTCTCTCATCAATTGGACACCTGCAGCTCAGCCTGGTGCCCCAGTATGGATCTCTGCATCTGTTTCCCTCAGTTACTAAATGAAGACTCTATGTTGTGGGTCAGGGTAATTGTACAAAACAAATGAATAATGAGCCACTTGAAATCATGGAAACGTTCAAAGAGACAATAGCTATCCAAAATATTCAAAGGATTATATAAATAATCTCATTAGTCACATAAATATTACTGATGAGGAATTATCTTTAGTTCTATCCTTTTCAGCATTGTGTCTCTATCCCCATTATCACACCCTCTGGTTATAGTTACCTTGTGACTATTTATGTTCCTTGAATGTGTTTTGATATAGACTTTGGCTACTGTGAACCTCTTGACCTGGAAATAATGTTCCCTCCACTTCAGTATCCAGATCTGCTGTGAACACAATTGTGGGTAACTTTATACTCCTGTAATATTGCAAGAACGGAAACTGCAATATCCTCTACTTCTCAAAAGAAATTATCTCACAATCATTCCATTTTATATAAAACATGCTATGTTTCATAAAATGCTTTTACTTAAAAATTTTGAGGTGTTTATGAGGTGTGTATTAATGATGTAATGATATTTAGCCAATCCTTTCTATCCAATGCAGCTCAAGTTCATCATAAAAATGTCAATGGAGAAACAAATGTAATTCTACTTCATAAAATCATAGGCAAATATTGATTTTTCAGTATTTTCTGATATATGATTGTGTCTCTTGATACATGGGGAGTTCCTCCCATAATTCTCTTGTCAATGTTGTTTTTGGGTATTTTGATGCCTATGGCAGAGATTAATCCTTTTAAATGATTTTTCCATGCAGCATGGTGTCTCTTCCACTCAGAAAGTCTGTAGGAAAACGGGAAGAAAACCTACTGACAGAAGAATGCTGGGGTTTTCTTTTGCTGATCATCAGATGTACATACAGGGAACAATGAAATCCAGCCTTTCTGATCAACTTTGGTGATTCAAGAAACTTGCTGGGAATCATGAAATATGGGTATAAAGAACCTCTCCATAAGTCTATCCAAAATAATGAGGATGTATGGGTTCAAAAACATAAAGAGTGGTAACTTAAATTGTGTATGTTAAATGGTTCAATAAAATGAAGATGCTATTGTGTGATGGTATGTTAGAAAAAGCCTTGCTGGGCTATAAAAAAAGATGAAAGGACCAGATAACCCTAAAGCCAGGCATGATTCAATCAAAATAAATGGGACAACTTACTCTCTATTAATGAGTACTGTCTATGCAAATCTTACTTTCCCAGGATCTAGAGGAGTTTTAAATGTCTCTTTCTATAAATCATGTACGTTTGTTTAACAATATTCCATCCATGTCTAATTACTCCAAAAAAGTCTGTCTTAATCCTGGGAATATCAGTAGTCATGCTGAATTCATAAACTGCCAATCAGGAACTTGATGTCAAGGCTGAGATTAGGTTTCCGATTAACAGTCTGAACTTTGACCATCTGTGCAATGTTGTCATCTTTTCTCAGTGAATCCTTCATTCACATAGATTTCTGATTTCTCCCCAAATCAGAGTGCAGGCTTCACTACATTTTAGGCTTTTCCTTGAATATGTAGTATTGTGAGAAACCTCTCACTTGCCTCCATAAAACATGATAGCTGAGAAGTATGTCCAATATATCACGTTGTACAAAGAACTCAAAAATAGCATCCTGAATTTTCTATAGTAAGATGAATTCAAAGCATGGAAAATAGTATGAGCTATCCTGTAGACCTAAACTAAAATTTAATATGATTGTATTCACAATAATTTAAAGGTAAAACAACCATGTCATACAAAAAAAGTCAATCATTATGTAAATGAGGACCTTCACTAAAACTGGACCATCAAGATTGCTTGATCAATTGTACCATATTCCCTGATAATGACTATACAGGAGAAAATAGAAATATTATATGTGGTATGTTAACCAGGATTTTTTCTCCAAATCATTAACCTTTATACTGCTCTTAAAAACACAATATCTTTTTTCCCTTTTATTTTATTTTACAATACAATTCAGTTCTACCTATAAGCCACAGATTCCCTTGTTCTCTGCCCTCCTGCCTCCCCCTCCTCTTCTGCCCAGCCCACCCTCCATTCCCACCTCCTCCAGGGCAAAGCCTCCCCGAGGACTGAGATCAACCTGGTAGATTCAGTCCATGCAGGTCCAGTCCCCTCCTCCCAGACTGAGCCAAGCGTCCCTGCATAAGCCCCAAGTTTCAAACAGCCAACTCATGCAATGACCACAGGACCCAGTACCACTGCCTAGATGCCTCCCAAACAGTTCAAGCCAATCAACTCTCTCACCTATTCAGAGGACCTGATACAATTTGGATCCCCTCAGCCTTTGGGTCATAGTTCACGTGTTTCCATTCCTTTGGCTATTTGTCCCTGTGCTTTATCCAACCTTGGTTTCCAAAATTCTCTCTCATATAAACCCTACTCTTTCTCGCTAATTAGACTCCTGGAGCTCCCCTAACCCCCGGGGCCTAGTCGTGGATCTCTGCATCCAGATCTGTCAGTCCTTGGATGGGGTTTCTGGCATGGCTATTAGGGTGTTTGGCTATCCAATCACCAGAATAGGTCAGTTCCAAGTGTATCTCGACCATTGCAAGCAGTCTATTGTGGGGGTACCTTTGTGGATTTCTGTGGGCCTCTCTAGCACTTTGTTTCTTCCTTTTCTCCTGTGGTCTTCATTTACCATGGTCTTCTATTCCTTGTTTTCCCTCTCTGTTCTTCATCCAGCTGGGATCTCCCATTCCCACAGGCTCTCTTTCCCTCGAACCTTGTCCTTCATTACTCCCACTCATGTCCAGGTTGTTCATGAAGATCTCAGCCATTTCTTTGTCATTGAGTGATCCTTGTGTCTTTCTTGGGGTCCTGTTTTCCAGGTAGCCCTCCTGGTGATGTGAGTAGCAGTCCAGTCATCCTTGTTCCACATCTAGTATCCTCCTATGAGTGAGTACATACCATATTTGTCTTTCTGAGTCTGGGTTACCTCACTCAGGATGATTTTTTCTTGATCTTTGCATTGTAAACCTCATGATCTAATTGTTTTTCTCTGCTGAGTAGTATTCCATTGTGTATATGTGCCACAATTTATTTATCCATTCTTCAGTTGAAAGGCATCTAGGGTGTTTCCAGGTTTTGTCTATTCCAAACAATGCTGATATGAACATAGCTGAGCAAGTGCTCTCCTGGTATTATTGGGCATTTCTTGGGTATATGCCCTAGAGTGGTATAGCTGGATATTGGGGGAGATTGATTCCCAATTCCAAAGTGGTTGTACAAGCTTGCATTCCCACCAACAGTGGTGGAGAGCTCCCCTAGTTCCACATCCTACCCAGCATAAAGTGTCTTCAGTGTTTTTTATCTTAGCCATTCTGACAGACTTAAGGTAGAATTTCAGAGTTGTTTGATTTGCATTTCCCTGATGATTAGGGATGTTGAGCAATTCCTTAAATGTCTTTCAGCCATTTGAGTTTCCTCTGTTTAGAATTCTCTGTTTAGTTCTATAGCCCATTTCTTAATTGGACTGTTGGTCGTTTTGATGTCTAATTTTTGAGTTCCTTATATATTCTGGATATCAGTCCTCTGTCACATGTGGGGTTGGTGAAGATCTTTTCCCATTCTGTAGGCTGTTGCTTTGCCTTGTTGACTATATCCTTTGCTCTACAAAAGCTTCTCAGTTTCAAGAGGTCAAATTGATTGATTGTTTCTCTCAGTGTCTGTGCTACTTGTGTTATATTTAGGAAGTGATCTCCTATGCTAATGCGTTCAAGACTCCTTCCTACTTTCTCTTCTAGCAGGTTCAGAGTAGCTGGATTTATGTTGATGTCCTTGATCCACTTGGACTTAAGTTTTGTGCACGGTGACAGATATGGATCTATTTGCAGCCTTCTACACGTTGATATTCAGTTATGCCAGCACCATTTGTTGAAGATGCTTTCTTTTTTCCAATGTACACTTTTGGCTTCTTTGTCAAAATTATATGTTCATAGGTGTGTGGGTTAATGTCAGGGTCTTTAATTTGATTCCATTGGTCCACATATAGGTTTTTATGACAATACCAAGCTGTTTATATTACTGTAGCTCTACACTAGAGCTTGAAGTCATGGATCGTGATGCCTCCAGAGGTTGTTTTATTGTACAGGATTCTTTTGGCTATCCTGGGATTTTTGTTTTTCCATATGAAGTTGAGTATTTTTCTTTCCAGGTCTGTGAAGAATTGTGTTGGTATTTTGATGGGGATTGCATTGAAGCTATAGATTGGTTTTGGTAAAATTGCCATTTTTACTATGTTGGTCCTGCCTATCCATGAGCATGGGAGATAGTTCCATTTTCTGACATCTTCTTCAATGCTTTTTTTCAGGGACTTAAAGTTCTTGTCATATAGTTCCTTCACTTGCTTGGTTAGTGTTACCCCAAGGTATTTTATGTCATTTGTGGCTATTGTAAAGGGTGATGTATCTCTGATTTCCTTCTCAGCTTCTTTGTCCATTGTATATAGGAGGGCTACTGATTTTTTTGAGTTGATCTTGTATCCTGCTATGTTGTTGAAGGTGTTTATAAGCTTTATCATTTCCTGGGTGGAATCTTTGGGGTCACTCAATTATACTATCATGTCATCTGCAAATAGGGAAAGCTTGACTTCTTCCTTTCCAAAATGTACCCCCTTATTCTTCATATGTTGTCTTATTGCTCTAGCTAGAATTTCAAGTACTATATTGAATAAGTATGGGGAGAGTGGACAACCTTGCCTCGTTCCTGATTTTAGTGGAATTGCTTTGAGTTTCTCTCCATTTAATGTGATGTTGGCTGTTGGCTTGCTGTAAATTGCCTTTATTATGTTTAGGTATGTTCCCTGTATTCCTGATAGCTCCAAGACTTTTATCATATAGGGGTTTTGGATTTTGTCAAGTGCCTTTTCTGCATCTAGTGAGATGATCATGTGTTTTTTTTTTCTTTGAGTTTGTTTATATGGTGTATTCCATTGACAGACATTCATATGCTGAACCACCCTTGCCTCCCTGGGATGAAGCCTACTTGATTATGGTAGATAATTGTTTTGTTGTGTTCTTGGAGTCTGTTTGCCAGTATTTTATTGAGTATTTTTGCAACAATGTTCATTGGGAGATCGGTCTGTAGTTCTCTTTCTTTTTTGTATCCTTGTTTGGTTTAGGAATCAGGGTAATTGTAGCCTCATAGAAGGAGTTTGGCAATGTTCCTTCTGTTTCTATTGTGTGGAACAATTTAGAGAGTATTGGTGTTAATTCTTCTTTGAAGATCTTGTAGAATTCTGCGCTGAAACCATCTGGTCCTGAACTTTTTTTGGTTGGGAGACTTTTAATGACTGTTTCTATTGCCGTAGGGGTTTTTGGACTATTTAAACAGTTTATCTAGTCTTGATTTAACTTAGGTATGTGGTACCTATCCAGAAAATTGTCCATTTCTTTTATGTTTTCCAGTTTTGTAGAGTAGAGGCTTTTGAAATATGACCTGATAATTCTCTGGATTTCCTCATTGTATGATGTTATGTCCCCCTTTTCATTTCTGATTTTATTGTTTTGGATTCTCTCTCTCTCTGTATTTTGGTTAGTTTGGATAAGGGCTTGTCTATCTTGTTGATTTTCTCAAACCAACTTTTGTTTTATTAATTTTTTGTATTGTTCTCTTTGTTTCTATTTTATTGAATTCACCTCTCACTTTAATAATTTCCTGGAGTCTATTCTTCCTGGGAGACTTTGCTACTTCTTTTTCTAGAGCTTTCAGGTGTGCTGTTAAGTCACTAGTGTGAGATTTCTCCAACTTCTTTATGTGGACATTTAGTGCTATTAATTTCCCTCTTAGTACTGCTTTCATACTGTCCCATAAGTTTTTGTATGTGGTGTCTTCATTTTCATTGATCTCTAGGAAGTCTATAATTTCTTTCTTTATTTCTTCCTTAACACATTGGTGATTCAGTTGAGCATTATTCAATTTCCATGAGTTTGTAGGTTTTCTGTAGTTTTTGTTGTTGTTGAAATCTAACTTTAAACCATGGTGGTCTGATAGAACACAGGAGGTTATTCCAATTGTTTAGTATCTGTTGAGATTTGCTTTGTGGCCAAGTATGTGATCGATTTTAGAGAAACTACGATGGGGTGCTGAGAAGAAGGTATATTCTTTTTTGTTAGGATGGAATGTTCTATAGATATTTATTAGGTCCTTTTGGGTCATGACATCAGTTAAGTCCTTTATTTCTCTGTTAAGTTTCGATTTGGGAGATCTGTCCAGTGGTGAAAGTGGGGTGTTTAGATCTCCCACTATTAATGTGTGGGGTTTTATATGTAGTTTAAGCTTTAGTAATGTTTCTTTTACATATGTGGGTGCACTTGTGTTTGAGGCATAAATGTTCAGAATTGAAACTTCATCTTGGTGGATCTTTCTGTGATGAGTATCTAATGCCCTTCTTGATCTCTTTTGATTTTTGTATGAAGTCTATTTTGCTGGATATCAGGATGGCTACACCCACTTGCTTCTTAAGACCATTTGACTGGAAAGTCTTTTCTCAGCCTTTTATTCTTAGCTAGTGTCTGATTTTTAATTTGAGATGTGTTTCTTGTATGCAGCAGCAACATGGGTCCTGCTTTCGTATCCATTCTGTAAGCCTATCTTTATATAGGTAAATTAAGTCCGTTGATATTAAGGGATATTAATGAACAGTGTTTGTTCATCTCTGTTGTTTTTTGGTGGTAGTGTGTGTGTACTTCTCTTCTTTGGGGTTTACTGCTGTGGCTTTATCTATAGCCTGTGTTTTTGAGGGTGTATCTGAATTCCTTATGTTGGAAATTTTCTTCTAGTGCTGGGTTTGTGGATAAGTATTGTTTAAATCTGGCTTTGTCTTGGAATGTCTTGTTCATTCCGTCTATGAAGATTGAAAGTTTTGCTGGGTATATTAGTCTGGGCTGACATCCATGGTCTCTTAATGTCTGCATTACATCTGTTCAGATCCTTCTGGCTTTCAAAGTCTCCATTGAGAAATTGGATGTTATTCTGATGGGTTTGTCTTTATAGGTCACTTGGCCTTTTTCCTTTCCTGTTCTTAATATTCTTTCTTTATTCTGTATGTTTAGTTGTGTAATTATTATGTGGCGAGGGGATTTTTTTGGGGAGTCCAGTCTGTTTGTTGTTCTATAGGCTTCTTGATCTTCACAGGCATTTCCTTCTTTAAGTTGGGAAAGTTTTCTTCTATGGTTTTGTTGAATATATTTTCTGTGCCTTTGAGTTGGTATTTTTCTCATTCTTCTATCCCTATTATTTGTAGGTTTGGTCTTTTCATGGTGTCCCAAATTTCTTGGATATTTTGGTTCATGTCTTTGTTGGCTTTAGTGTTTTCTTTGATGGGTGAATCTATTTCTTCTACCATATCTTTAATGCCAGAGATCCTCTCTTCCTTCTATTGCATTCTGTTGGTTATACTTGCATCTGTAGTTCATGTTCAATTACTAAGATTTTCCATTTCCAGCATTCCCTTTGTTTGTGTCTTCTTCATTTTTTCTATTTCCCTTTTCAGGTCTTGTACTGTCTCCTTCATTTGTTTCACTGCTTTTTTATGATTTTCTTTCAGTGCTTTATTGTTTACTTCCAGGACTTTATTGTTTTCTTCTAATTTGTTTGCCCTTTCCTCTAGTTGCTTATAGCCTTCTTCCCATTTTTTTGTCCTTTCCTCTACACAAGCCTCTACCTTGTTCATGATGTTATTCATAAGGCTGTTTTCTTCTGCTCCTTCCAATTTTTGATGTTCAGGTCTAGATGTTGGAGGTGGGCTAGGTTCTGGTGATGCTGTATTGCTCTTCATTTTGTTGTATGTACTTCTGCCTTGAAGTCTGCCCATCTCCTTGTGGTTTGTTCTTGGTCTTATCAGCGCACTTGGTTCAGACAGAGCTGACAGATTCAGGAAGTCTCTCTCTCTTGTCCACATGGGAGCTCTCTTGTCCATATGGGAACTCCGGGGCAGGATGGAAGCTCTTGTTCAGACAGGAAGTACAGGGCATCATGGGAGCTCTTGTCTAGACAGGAAGTCCAGGGCAGGATGGGAGCTCTCTCTGGTCCAGAAGAGAAGTCCGGGGCAGGATGGGAGCTGGGGGCCGGACTCTAAGTCTCAGGAAGTGGCTGGGGTCTTGGGCAGATGGGCATGGGGGCAAGGCGTGAAAATTGCAGGGTCTGCAAGGGGTCTTGGAGAAGGGGATCCTTCCCATTGGGGCTAGAAGGGAACCTGTCCGGTGGCCAGAACCTGGGGTCAAGTTGGGCAGGTCTTCTCTGGAGTGGCTGGTGCCCAGGGATGGGATCCGGGCTGAGTCTGGATACTCACCTCTGGTCCAGAAAGGAAGTCCAGGGCAGCAAAAACACAATATCTTGGCTGGGCAGTGGTGGCACATGCCTTTAATCCCAGCACTCAGGAGGCAGAGGCACGTGGATCTCTGAGAGTTCAAGGCTGTCCTGGGCTACCGGGTGAGTTCCATAAAAGGCACAAAGCTACACAGAGAAACCCTGTCTTGAAAAACAAAAAAAAATCACAATATCTTTATTTTAAATAACCAAAATTACTAATTTTTTGAGCAGTCGTAAGTTAATTCTGGATATTTGAAATAAAGTTTATCTGAACAGAAAATTATGGAGTGTGAATTATCCAGAGTTTCACGGACTCTACACAAACATGCATGATTAACACCTCAGCCAAACTTCATGTAGATTCCATGGTATAATGCTAAGCTTACTTCTATTTGTTTATACAACCTAAGTGACACAGTGGAATATTCCAGGTAACTCTTAATCTGAGTATGATCACAGGGGTCCAATATACATCTGCAGTGTATAGAAGACAACAAATGCATTTACTGACTTTCACACTGAACTACACTTACCTTATCTTGAACAAAGTTATAGATGATTCTGGACTGGCATCTTGACAAAGGATCTATTGAACTTCTATGTCCTAATATCTTGTGACTTATTGTAGGAAATGGTTCATTTGCTGTGATGATCAATGTGGATAAGGTAATTATTAGTGGATCTGATGTGATTGTAACTCTATCATACAGAACCTCCCATGTCATGACCAAGATAAACAACTTTAATGCCAGAACTTCAGGGTCTTTACTTCATGACATTCTGAGGGAAAATTGTCATTTCTTTTTCAAAAGCTCAGAGAACAATCAGGCCTATGGAAACTATCAGTTTGAGTTCCTGTGATCTAGAGTTGTGCAACAAAAAATATCTCATGTTTTAAACACTCAGATTTGGATCATTATTTTTATTTTACCAGAATGTTATTGCTACTTTACCAGTTTATAGACAGGTGGTCTGGTGCGACTCATTTCCAGAAAAATGAACTGTGTAAGTCAGCATGAAACATGGAATTCCTGACATTATTATTTATTATTTTTACTAGTATCTGAAACCAGTTAATTCATATTATCACAAGGAAATTCTCATATACTACAGATTTGTTATATACATACATGTGTGTGTTTTAATTACAATTCATTTATCACCATGAGAATAAACATCAAAACCCATAATATTTTCATTATACTTTATTGAAAATTGTGGAAATAGAAAGAAAATGGACACTGTGATAGAGAAATCTTAGAAACTGTCATTCTTGAGTTACTGTCTCTGATTTACCATTCATTTTATTTATTTTTAATTAGATCATTGAGTGATGAGTTTGCTTAGAGTACTTTCACCTAAGCTCAGATTTTAATGTTTCCTTTCCTCAACTTCTACCCCAGCATGCATGCCGAGAGCCATATGACTTCTCCAGGGGACAAGGCCTCAGAATGGCACAAACTCATTATCCTTGTAAAAGTCCCTTGAGCATCTGATTCATTTTGGTCAAGGACAATAGATAGTTTGCTGCATGATTCTGGGAAAGACCCCAGGAGCATATGTGTTGCCTGCTCTCCCTGCTTTCTTTATACAAGCCATATGGCTAGCTACCTCTAGTTTCACTTTCACAGAGCCGCAAATAAAATAGCTATTACAAGAGAAAAACATCTTGCTGGTGAATTTCCTCTGGGTGAGCCAGTGGGAACTTTGTTAAAAATACACAGTGTGCCTGATTAATCCCCTAAACCCTTTGTTGTTTCACGTGTGATTATAAATTCAGGATTTTCAAGAATAGGATGTTTCTTTTCGAATACACCTTATGATTATCCTGAGTCACAGTAGTTAATGATATTAAAAATGTGCATAACTATTCCAGAAAGAATGATTCTAAGTACAAGAGTCTAGGAGAAATGCTAGTTCTGAGTTTATAATTTCATATTCCACACGAAACAGCACACTCAACTGGGATTCCCTATAATCCTCAGGGACAGGACATTGTGGAATGCTTTTATCAAATATTCAATCCCAACTTCACAAGCTTTAACATGGAGAGAATAAATACTCCTCCCCCTTCACATTTTAAATCAGGCTCTCTTTGTACTTAACGATCCTAATTTACCTAATTTAGACTCTGAGGGCATTTATGCTTCCCAGAGGCACTCTGATTACCAATTACCTAAAAAACCTATGGTTAGATGCAAATATACATTAACAACAACAACAAATGTCGTTTTTACTTCTGAAAGATATTATGCTTGTAACTATTTACAGGATGCTGATACACCACTTTGGATTCCAGACTATTCTCATGCATTTCTTCAGATGTCTACTGTCGAAATGATAGCATCTCATTTTTTAAGTTCTATTACCTTTTTTGTACTATAAAATATTTTTGGACACTTACCATTAATTTTGTTGTTCCTCTTGGTTTGTTTTTAATTTAAGTTATTCTGTTTCCAGTCCTCTACAAAAAATTAAACCTTGTTCTTTGCATACTCCTTCCTGACATTCACAATTGGACACCTGCAGCTCGGCCTGGTGCCCCACTATGGATCTCTCTGCATCTGTTTTCCTAAGTTACTAGATGAAGACTCTATGATGACACTTAGGGTATTCACTAATCTGATTACTGGAGTAGGCAAGTTCAGGCATCCTCTCGACTATTGTAAGTAGTGTCAATATACATACTAACTCATAAGTGGATACTAGATGTAAAGCAAAGGATAACCAGACTACAACCCATAGCTCCAGAGTAGATAGCTAACAAGGAGGACCCAAAGAGGGAAGCATAGAGAGTCCAGCAAAGGAGAAATAGATGGAGGTGCAAATGAAATAGGTACAGGTGCAAATGGGGTGCAAATGGGGTGAGGGTAGGTAATGGAGGGCAAGGGATAGGGGATGAGAAGATAAGGAAATGGGAGGTTTGAGCTGGAACAGGGACAGAGTGGGAGAGTAAGGAAATAGATACCATGATAAATGAAGACCCCACCTTAGACTACATTGTATTTTAATAATTTACAAAGTAATGAGTTCACTTAGAATATTTCTACAGGAGAATAGATTTTTTTGTTCTACTTCCCATTTTCTAACTTCTAGATATCCTTGCTGTATACTTTTGCCTCATTCAAACCACTTCCTCCCACTTTAAATGTGTCCTGTTTCCAGTTCATTTTTTAACACTGTGCACTCTACTCTAGGGGAAACTCTTTCTTCTGCAATCAGAATTCCATACTTACCATTTCTCCCTTTGAACTTTAAATAACAACATCTCCTTTTTTTTGTTTCACTTATAAACTGTATGGCCGTGGCAGGCTTCTTGCTAACTGTTCTTTTACCTTAAATTAACCCATTTTTATAAATCTATACCTTGCCACGTGGCTGGTGGCTTACCAGAGTCTTTACATGCTGCTTCTCCTGGCAGTGGCTGCAGCGTCTCCCTCTTCAGCCTTCTGCTTCCCAGCATTCTCCTCTCTCCTTGTCCCACCTACTTCCTGCCTGCCAACCTACTTCCTGCCTGGTCACTGGCCATCAGTGTTTTATTTATATAGAGCAATATCCACAGCACTTCCCCTTTTTTTCTTTTTTTAAAAAGGAAGGTTTTAACTTTAACATGGTAAAATTACATATAACAAGACAATTACCGAGCAAGAATTATAGTTACAATATTAAAGATGTCCTATCTATCTTATATTTGTGAGTTTAAGGTTTTATATCTAACTTATCTTTTATCATAACTAAGGAAATTACAACTATCTAGTTTTCAACCACATCAAAGACCTGAGAAGGAACATAATGGTACCTGAGAAATGGTAGATGGATGCAAGCAACTTTCGGGAATCTTGCAAGAGTAGACCAAGACAGCTGACAGCCTGGACAGTCACCTAATGTTTCTCAGCATTGTTGGTGCATTCAAATTGGCTACAGGCCTAGAGTATCTGGCAGACCATTTTCAGAAGCAGGAATTCTGAGAGACCATCTTACCCTGTCTTGGCAGAGTTCAGTGGTCACTTTCCTTGTGTCTGGCTTGTCCAGAAAGGACAGCATTGTATTTGTACTGTCAGCCGTCAAGGCAAGGGCAGTTCTTTGCCCAGTAGGCCATTTTGTGCCAAAAAGACATAGTTTATAATGCATATAAAAATGTACATAGGCTTAAAAGAAAAAAAATATATACCATTAAATAAACAAATAGTATCTAAAAATAAAGTGTTTAAAAAAAAATTGAAGGTAATAAGCCACGTAAAGATGGCTATCACACATAAAATCTGGATTATGTTGTCTTTGATATCTGTAACTAAAGAAAAACAATTGATTGTAAAAGCTGTTCACTTATGCCAAAATGTAAATTTTAAAGGTACCTTGACTTCAAAATTTGGATATAAGGATATGTTACTTTGGAAAAGAGGTTCTACTTTTGTTTCCACAGAAAGCCAGAGGCTATGGATTTATTCCAGATTAAGATACATCAGGTTTGACCAGCCAAGACCCCCTGAAAGGTCTCCGATGACACCATGGCCCAGATGAGCCAACATCCAGAGTGGTTTCAAGGCAATTGGTTCACACAATACAGTCTCACAGACTACCCCATAGACCTAAAATTTTCTTTGCGTCCCCATAAGATACAGCGCCCCCCTCCAGCAGGAAGTAGTAAGAGATGCTACACCCAAATTCCCAAATATTCCAAGCTGGCTTTGGAGGTGGAATTGGCTCACTCACCTCTAAACCCAGACATATTGCTTTAAAAAAAATGGTTAAGCGATTCTTGTGTCCCAAATCAGAAGAGCCCTCTGGTGTGGGACAGAGAAAAACCAATATTTGTATTTAAAACAGGTTGATTATAAATGTGATCTCTTTCTAAAAAAGAAAAGGGGATATGATATAGATATATAGGAGAATATGGAGATGATAAGATAAAAGGGTAGATTAATGAACCTACTTTTATTTATTTTTTTTTTATTTTCGAGACAGGGTTTCTCTGCGTAGCTTTGTGCCTTTCCTGGAGCTCACTTGGTAGCCCAGGCTGGCCTCAAACTCACAGAGATCCGCCTGGCTCTGCCTCCCGAGTGCTGGGATTAAAGGCATGTGCCACCACCGCCCAGCATGAACCTACTTTTAAAGAACAACTTGTTTAAAATGTTTTACATTGGTATAGATTTTAGTTTATGTTTAAAATGTTTTACATTGGTATAAATTTTAGTTTATTGATACAAACTTGAAGTTAATTTTGTTATACTGTATATATATATATATATATATATATATTATATATATATGTATATATTCTTGTTTGAGGTACTATGTTTATGTACCTCATTTAAAATTGTAATGGATAATTAAAAATAGATTAATAATTAGTCATCTATTAAATCATATCTGTAGCCATGTTAGTTAAGTCTTCTAGGTATACATAGATATATTTCAGATAGATAGGTAATCTTCAAACACTTCATAGACCTAGAGAATATGGTATAGATGTAACCAACTGTTTTATTAAGTAAGAAACACAGAAACAATGCGAAAGAGAAAGCCAAGAGGTCAGAGCTCAGAGCCAAAATCTCACCCTTCCGCCTGCGGTGTCCCAGCCTCCCGAATGAGCGCCCTATTTCCTGTCTGTTCATCTATTTAAAGAGACAGAACAAGCCACAGCTATCTCACCTCACCAGTTCCTCAGCTGGTCCTGTTTCCTCAGACTGGAAGCTTCTGTGTCCTCATCCCAATAGCTCTCAGCTGAACTGTGTTGCTCCAAAGCCTGAAAGCTTAACCAGTCAAATGCTTCTAGTTTCTGGTCCTCACGCCTTATATATCTTTTTGCTTTCTACCACCACTCCCTGGGATTAAAGGCTGGCTTTCTGGGATTAAATGAGTGTGTCACCACCGCCACACTCTTGCTATGGCTCTAATAGCTCTGACCCCCAGGCAACTTTATTTATTAACATACAATCAAAATCACATTTCAGTATAATTAGATTACCACCACATTTCCCCTTTTCTATTTTAATAAAAAGAAAAAAAGCAAAAGGTTATGACTAACAAAAGAAAAACTATATACAAAAGTACAATAACTATATACAATATATACAAATAATAAATACCTAAACAGGTATTGGACAAATTAGAGAAAATAATTCCAGAATCTATCCTATTTTGGTAAATCCAAGATGTATCTAATGCACTTTCTATCCTAATTAATTTTCAACTATAAGTAACTAATCTTCAACCATAACTAACTAATCTTCAACTCCCTCAGCGACCCAAGAAGGAAATAATATTAGCTAACAAAAATAAAAAACAGGAAGTGCATGCAAGCAACTTCCAAAAAATTTGTGAGTTGACAGAAACAGCCAGCTGCCTGGGCAGTCACCTGAGGTTTCTCCGCAGTGTTGGGGCATCATCTTCAGCCTATAGGCTTAGTGTATCTGACAGACTCATTTGTGAAGCAGGATGTACACAAGGTCAACAGTTCAATCTCACATTGGGTGAGAGCAGTCCATGTACCAGAAACACCTGAATTCCACTAGTGTCCTGTCATGATTCAGGATTTTAAATTCTGGAAATTGTTGACAGTTTTTAAATTCAGCTGTCCATTCTTCTTGGCTGTGTATATATGGCTTCATCTCAGCATCCCCTTCTTCTCCACATCCCTTTATTAAATGCCAGTCTACTTTTGAGAGGCATGAGCTTTCAGCTGCTGTTACATTGTACAACAGAATCCATCGGCCCTCTGCCTGTTAAGCTGCCTTCGAAGAAAAGGGCACCGTACCTTTTCCGGATGCGAAGGCCACTTCAGGGATGGGGCCATATTGTCCTGGCCTCAGAAGATGCCTTTTGATAAAGCCATAACCACACTTGTTTTGACAAGAATCAGTAATCCATTGTTTCGTGTTTTGTCTGTCCATTTTGTCCTGTTGATTCAAGGATACTTTGTTGTCCAGTGGCTAACTTTTGCCACAAGGAAAGTTGACTCCATATGCAGTTTCTTCAATGCCCATATTTTCTCTGAAGTAGATTAGTACTGCCAGGAGGTGACATGTCTCAAAAAAGAAAAATTTTCTAAGTTATTAAAACATTTTAAATGCCATATTCTGTAGATCTCTGAAGGGTTTGAAGATGACCTGTCTAAAACATCTCTGCTCAATTTTTAAAACATATCTAATATGACTACAAGTTCTATTGTAATGTCTAACTACTAACTTTCATTTCTTTATATCCTAGTAGTTGGTAATAATAACATTCAAGGATCAGAAATTTGTATTACATTGTTAAATGAATGGTATAAATACAATTAGAAATATACATATAGCATTTTTTAACAATATCAGTTTTTTTTTAAAACAAGAAACTTAAATCTAATCTCCTTTGCTTAGCCTTTTTCTTATCCCTTGACAATAACTTGTAACCAACCCCCCTAAATACTGAAAATTATCCCAGACCCAAAACCCATTAAAAGGACCAAAAAAACACCCACCCCACACCACCTCTTTGGGAATGTGGGCGACATAGTCTTAAAATTGCTTCCTGCTGGGTATGGGCGAAGTTTTCTTTATCCTGAAAGAAAAATTTTAGGTTAATTGTCAAATTCTAGGAAAGGTAACTATATCCTTCATTATCCAGTCTGTGTATAATGCCAAAGTTCAGGGTTTATCTCAAGTCCTTATTCAAGTAGTCTTTGAGACTGGATCATCTCAGCTAGTCATCTCAAAATTGCTCTGAGCACCTTGTAGTTCAAAGCTGATCTGTGGATGATGTTTGTCAGCTTAATGATATTATTATTGTCCACGTGGAATTGTTGTTGTTGTTGTGGGGCCCCATCTTCTTTCTGGAGACTTCAGTTGATGTTAGGCCTGGCCGTGATTTCCTGCAGAAAACTGATAAGAGACTCGAACACAAAGACATATATATGCAGCTAATTGAAGCCTTTTTTCTAGAATTAGTTAGTACTCTATATGACCATTAATATCTTAACAAAGTTTAAAATGTATATATATATATATATATATATATATATATATATATATATTAATCTTGTAAATTTTGATATAAAATTTATAATTTGAGAAAAGTTTAAAGAATCAGAATAGAATCAAAGAGTTGAGATTAGTAATAGAATAGTCCCTTAATTAATTTTGCTTTTGTCCTGTACCATAGCAGAAGATGGCTCTTATTCTGGCATGATACAGGGAGTTTGCGTTTTCCTTTTAACAACATGCTTGATTTTAAAGAAGGAGAGAGCCATTCTCCAACTCCAAATTCAGCTTTAAATTTTAATTGAACTGGGACTGTTAGAAAACCAATAGTGTTAAATCTTTAGAGAAAAGCAGAAACAAACATTTAGGAAGACATAAAAATTTTTTAGATAATATATACCCATACACCATTTCACTCTGTTTCTTGGGATAGATGATTTGTCCCTTTTCTTCAGTTGTCTCATTTGTCCAGTGTTCTTCAAATTCCTTAACCTTCATTCTCCTAAAAGACAAAAACAAAAACCTTTCCCCAAGACTAATTTTGGGGATATTTCCTTTTGACAAGTTATTATCTGATTAAATGAAAAGGCATGTGTTATTGATACCAGTTAGTTTAAATTGGATGTTCATGCTGGTTGATGAGCTAACACCTCCTCTAATTAAGAGGTCTCTCTTGTTCAAATCGAACCTTTATCAATTTTGATGGTACCACAGCTTATCTTCTCCTGTAGAAACAAAAGCAAAACCTCGTCCCCAATGTAATATATACCCTGGTTTCCATTCTGAGGTCAGCACATCCTTAAAGTATATAGGCTGATTTAATTCTGTAGTTTTTTCTATTATCCAATGTCTCTCTGCAGCTGTTGTTCCTTTCTCATTGGCATTCAGAAAATTCAAAGTTAGAAGAGCATTATGCAGTCTATTTCTGGGGGTTTTTGTTACCCATTTCTGTTTATTTAGCATATCCTTTAGAGTTCTGTTTGATCTTTCTATAACTGCTTGACCTGTAGGATTATGTGGTATGCCTGTAATATGCTTTATATTGTAATAAGCAAAAAACTGTTTCATTTTAACAGAGACATATGATGGAGCATTGTCAGTTTTGATTTGTGCAGGTATACCCATGATGGCCATAACTTCTAGCAAATGAGTGATTACAGAATCAGCTTTTTCAGAACTCAAAGCAGTTGCCCATTGAAATCCTGAATAAGTATCGATAGTGTGGTGTACATATTTCAATTTTCCAAATTCTGCAAAGTGAAACACGTCCATCTGCCAGATTTCATTTCTCTGAGTACCCTTTGGGTTACATCCTGCTGGTAATGGCGTTTGACTGTAGAAGGAACAAGTAGGACATTTCTTTACTATTTCTTTGGCTTGTTGCCAGGTTATTGAAAAATCCTTTTTTAAACCTTTACTATTAACGTGATGTTTTTTATGAAATTCTGAGGCCTCCAGCACATTCCCTATCAATAATTTATCAATCTCATCATTGCCTTGTGCTAGAGGGCCTGGCAGACCAGTATGGGATTGAATGTGAGTTATATATAAAGGATGATTCCTTTTCCTGATTGTATCTTGTAATTGAATAAATAATGAAGTTAATTCTAAAGTATCAGGGATAAATTCTGCAGTCTCAATATGTAACACCACTCTTTCAGCATACTGAGAGTCAGTTACTATGTTGAGAGGTTCTGAAAAATCCATTAATACCAACAGAATAGCATACAATTCTGATTTTTGAACTGAATTATACGGACTTTGAACCACTTTACTTAAATTTTCTGATTTGTAACATACCTTTCCTTCTTTGTTGGCATCTGTATAAAATGTACGAACTCCAGATATGGGTTTTTGCCGTACAATTCGAGGCAAGATCCAATCAGCTCTCTTTATAAGATCAATTCTATTGCTTTTGGGATATTTGCTGTTAATTTCTCCCAAAAAATTACTGCAAGCTCTTTGCCAAGGTTCACTTTCTGTCCATAATTTTTCAATGTCCTCCTTAGTTAATGGTATGACAATTTCTGCTGGGTCTATGCCTGCTAATTGACGAAGTCTCAGTTTTCCTTTGTAAATCAAGTCAGAGATTTTTAACACATAAGTTTTTAATTTTTTATTTGATTTATTCGGCAAAAATATCCATTCCAATATAATATCTTCCCTCTGCATTAATATTCCAGTAGGAGAACGCCTAGAAGGTAAAATAACCAAAATGCAATCCAGCTTTGGATCAATACGATCCACGTGCCCTTCATGCACTTTCTTTTCTACCAAGGCTAATTCTTTCTCAGCTTCAGGTGATAATTCTCTTGGACTATTTAAGTCCTTGTCACCTTCTAAGGTTTTGAACAAATTAGTCAGTTCATCATTTTTTACCCCAACAATAGTTCGTAGATGAGAAATGTCTCCAAATAATCTTTGAAAGTCATTAAGAGTCTGTAATCTATCTCTCTGAATTTGCACCTTTTGGGGTCTAATTTTTTGTAGCTCTATTTTATATCCTAAATAATTAATAGAATCTCCTCTTTGTATCTTTTCAGGAGCAATTTGTAATCCCCAGCAAGGCAAAATTTTCTTTACTTCTTCAAACATTATTTCTAAAGTATCTGCATTTGAGTCAGCTAGTAAAATATCGTCCATATAATGATAAATTATAGATTTAGGAAATTTTTTATGTATCACTTCCAGTGGCTGTTGTACAAAGTATTGGCACAGAGTTGGGCTATTCAACATTCCCTGAGGGAGGACCCTCCATTGAAATCTTTTAACCGGTTGAGAATTATTATAAGGAGGTACTGTAAAAGCAAATCTTTCTTTGTCTTTTTCTTGTAAGGGTATTGGAAAGAAACAGTCTTTTAAATCAATAACTATGAGAGGCCATCCTTTTGGTAACAGAGTAGGCAAAGGCATCCCAGATTGTAGAGAGCCCATTGGCTGAATTACTTTGTTAATTGCTCTAAGGTCTGTTACCATTCTCCATTTACCAGATTTCTTTTTAACAACAAAGACAGGAGAATTCCAGGGGCTACTTGATTTTTCAATATGCTGAGCATTTAACTGTTCTTCTACCAGCTCTTCTAAAGCCTGGAGTTTCTCTGTTGTTAAAGGCCATTGGTGGACCCATACAGGCTTGTCTGTTAACCATTTTAAAGGTAGAGCTATTGGTGTCTTTGGAAGATCATCAGTTATTGTGCCCTGTTCTTGTATAATATGGATGGCTGGTGACCACTCATTAGAATAATATCTTCTAATATTTCTCTCAGTAACATGTGTTAGGTTATGATTTGTTTCTGAGATTGGAGGGATGTTAATCTGAGTATCCCATTGTTGCAACAAGTCTCGACCCCACAGGTTCATAGTTATGTTAGCCACATATGGTTTTAATTTTCCTCTCTGTCCTTCTGGACCTATACATTCGAGCCATCTTGCACTCTGTTTCACCTGAGATAATGTCCCAATTCCTAACAGTTGAACGTTTACCTCCTGAAGAGGCCAAGTTGGATGCCAAAATTCTGGTGCAATTATGGTAACGTCCGCACCTGTGTCTACCAGACCAGACAACAAAACACCATTTATTTTTATCATTAATTTTGGCAAGAGTTTCCACCTAAAACCTGAGAAAGGATTCTAAGAAGTGGCACATTAGGCTAAAGAAAAAAAGGGCTAAAGAAAAAAAGGGAAGAAAAAAAAAGAGGGACTAAAGAAAAAGGACAAATGAACAGGGATAAAGGCCGGTGTTATGACAAAAAAAATACTAAAGACAAAGTCCCTTAACCAAGAGGCGCTCCAATAAAGTGTGATCTGAGAAGAATCCTCGAGTGGTGGTAAAGAGAATTCAGAACTCAACACACGGAGCAGTGACATCGGTAAGTTCTCCAGGAACGGTGACGTTGGTAAACGCCCCACAGTTCCTAATTCTCTCTCTCAAATGAGCGGCAGTCGCCGGTTTGAGTTACTGGCGGGTTCCTAGTGTGTGTGCTCGACCTGCAGTATGGCGGGAATGAGGCCTCTGCAAGTGGCACATTAAGCTGCGTGGTGGATTTAGCCTTTGCTGGTTACAAAACAAAAAAGGTTTCTGGGCTACACGCTGTTTGGATAAAAAGCATAGATTCATGATAGCTCCCAGAGCTGGTGGAAAACATACCACTGCCATGTTGGGAAGCTGAAGGGGGCGGAGCCAGCAGCCACAGAGCTGTTTCAGGCTTAGAAGGCTACAGTTTAAAGCAATAAGTTTGCAATAAGACAGATTCAGATGGAACAAGACTTTAAATGCTTTACAATGTGTGTAAAAATGTACATAGACTTGGAAGAGAGAGGAAAAGGAACATAGACAGTTATATAAAGAAATAGAAAGTTTAAAAAAATAAAGTCTTTAAAGAGAAAGTAAAAGTAATATAAAAAATAAGCCATGTAAAGATGGATATCACACAGAGAGTTCGGATCACATTGTCTTTGGGATTTTTAACTGCAGAAAAACATTTGATCGTAAAAGATGTTGAGTTAAACCAATATGTATATATTAAAGATATCTTGATTTAAAATTTGGATATAAGGATGTGTTACTTTGGAAAGGAGACTCTGCTTTTGTCTCTACAGAAAGCCAGAGGCTATGGATTTGTTGCAGATTAAGATACATCAGGTTTGACCAGCCAAGACCCCCTGAAAGGTCTCCGATGACACCATGGCCCAGATGATCCAACATCCGGAATTGTTTCAAGGCAAGTGGCTCAGACGATACAGTCTCACGGACTACTCCATGAACCTAAAATTTTCTTTGTATTCCCATAAGATACAGCGCCCCCCTCCAGCAGGAAGTAGTTAAGAGAAGCTATGCCCAAATTCCCAAATATACCAAGCTGGCTTTGGAGATGTGTAAAAGTTAAAACCTTCCTTTTTAAAAAAAAAAAAAGAAAAGGGGAAGTGCTGTGGGATGATTTGTATGTCCTGTGGGAGCCCTTCTTGGGTTCTTTGTGGCGTTACCCAGCAGGTCCGTATAGAGGATGATTAGGACCATGGGCCTGAGTGCAGGTGTTTGAGATGGTCTGCACTTGGCTGTGGTGGGGGATGGTCTGTATGTCAAGTTGTTCTGATTGGTCAATTAATAAAACCTGATCAGCCGTGGCTAGGCAGGAAAGATAGGCGGGACTAACAGAGAGGAGAAATAAAAGGACAGAAAGGCAGAAGGAGACGCTGCAGCCGCCGCAATGACCAGAGAGGCTGCAGCCGCCGCCATGACCAGCAGCATGTGAAGACGCCAATAAGCCACCAGCCATGTGGCGAGGTATAGATTTGTAGAAATGGATTACTTTAAGATATAGATTTATGGAAATGCGTTACTTTAAGATATAAGAATAGTTAACAAGAAGCCTGCCACGGCCATACAGTTTGTAAGCAATATCAGTCTCTGTGTTTACTTGGTTGGGTCTGAGCAGCTGTGGGACTGGCGGGTGACAGAGATTTGTCCTGACTGTGGGCAAGGCAGGAAAACTCAGGCTACTACATGGCATTTAAATAACTTAAAATTCTGTTGATGTGAGATACAATTGCTCCTGGCTGCACCAATTGATCCCAAGAGAATGTTGGGCTTCTAAGAAAACAACATCTCTTATGCAGAAGCAAGATTTGGGGGAGATTTTCAGAATCATGTTAACTCAGGTTCTCTGGGTATTATTTCTAAATTAGATGTTATTTCTGTCATCAGAAACTTAAATTCTGGTATTTTACAAGTTTCTTGGACAACACTGGAAAAAAAACTCAGATATTTGTAGCCCATGAAAAGTGTTAACATCTATTTAGGCGCTCTGTTGCTCTTCAGAGAAGCATTCAGTCAGATGGAAACTTTAAAAATGAAGTGTGTGTGTGTGTGTGTGTGTGTGTGTGTGTGTGTGTGTGTGTTGAATTACATGTATTTTAGGTATATTTATATAGAGAGTTAATAGTGTGATTCTTATTGAAATTGTCACATTTCCTCTCATTTAGCTTCCCTTCTTCCCCCTTATGTATTTACCTCCCTCTCTATCCCAACTAAAGTCAACCCATCCCATTTTGTCATATCCCATTAAGATCACTAGTGTACTGCACTTCCTCTTCATTTCCCATACACACCCTGCTGTGGTTGTTTTCTCTTTTCCTGATTTCTCAATTGCTTCAGGTCCTGAATTCATATCTGAAGATGTGGAGCTAAGACCCAAAGAAAAGGATATTGAAGATAGTAGTACAGGATGTGATTAAATACAGAAGACACTCAATTTGAACCCCATCACAGTTTTGACAAAAGGCCCAAAGTCCAGACACTTTCAAAAGTTAATTTGAATAGGTGAGAGACATGTCATCAAAATACCAAAGGCTGGAAAAACAAGCGGTAAGCAAAAACATAAAAACAGAATAATATTATTGTAATCAGGATATACCAAACTCTCAATTAAATATCAAAAATACTAACATTACCATTGCATGGAACTCATGATCAACTGGGCCAAAAAGATGTCACAGCAAAGGGAGATATGAAGTCAACACTTTATCATCTGTTTCTGTGAAGGAATATTTTCAGGTTCTTGAATCATGATGCGCAAAATGCTGGGTGAATCTCTGAAGATATATCCAAATTGATTCACTGAGAAAAAATAAGCCACTATGTAGCAGTCCATTCTAGTCAGTCTACCAGCCTTAGATAATAAGACAGAGATTCATTAATTATGAAAGTTCAGCCTATAACTTAGGCTTATCTTAACTAGTTCTTATACCTTAAATTAAACCCATTTCTACTAATCTACATACTTCCACATAGTTTGTGGCTGTTACCTCTCTTCTTCATGTATTGCTTGTTCTGATTCCTGGTGTCTCTTTCCTCATCCTAGAACCAGTAGCACATGCAAACTCTGGTCCTGGCACTTTCCTTCCTGTTCATCTTCTCTATCCAAATTGCTGGCTCATCTGAGGCAAATTCCACTCAGCTAGTCACTGGTTCCACCCCTTGATTCAAGGTATAACTTTATTGGGTAGTCTCAGGAGTGTCTGAGTCTGATCAAAACATCTCACAATACTAACTCATGACTTCATGCATTGTATTTTCAATTATTTAAGACAACACAAGTGAAGCCAACACTATTACCTATTCTCTTTAAGCTTCTGATTTCCAAATTTGTTTTTACAATGTCATCTCCATTATACTCAAGTATTTATTTTCCAAACAAATAGGTGTTACATTCCAAACTGCAAAAATAGTGATCTCATGCTTAATTAGGATGTAAAGAAGCTTCTCTTTGGAGCAGATAATGACGAATACAGAGACAAAAATGAGCAATGTATATTCTGTATTGTGGAGAATGATCAGTCTTAAGTGGGACATTTACTTCACATCAACTCCTACAAGGATGATGGATCATTGTGAAAGAGTGGAAAGATTGTCAGAGTCAGTGGCTTTGATTTACTATAAGGAAACTGTTTCTTGGTGCACAAGAAAGCAGTTGAACATATGAACTCACATTAAGTGTGACAATATGCACAGACATATTGAAACCAGAGAGAGGACTAAATCCCTGTATTAAGATGGGAGATAGCAAGGAAGATCTACTACTCACTGAGAAATTACAGGCTTTTGACATTTGATACATGCTTAGCAAGAAGAAATACAAAATTTTTTAAGCAAAATATCTCTGATATCTCTACTGTATTCCAGAGGATTAGCAAAGAATCCAGACATCTATGGACAAGCCTTATGTACTTCATGTTTGAAACTTAGGGCATAAAGTTAAGCTGATAAATATAGGGGTTAAATCTAGAGTCCCTAGATTGTGGGGAAAAATCATCAAAACCCACTAACAAAATTCACAAAGAACTAATAAAAATAAATAAGGAATGCCTTGACCTTTGGTCAAACTTGGTGAATTAAAGATGCAGGCGAAGTTATTGCAAAGCTCCTGTTTTTGGTAAAGAGAGTAATATCTCTATACAGAAAACATACACTGTACACAGTGGAAATATTTAGGATCTCCATGGAGCAAAACAAATCTCTCTCACTGTCATCCCACAAGTAAACACACAGAGGCTTTTATTAATTAAAACTGCATGGCCATGGCTCAAGCTTCTAGCTAGCTAGCTCTATATCTTAAATTAGCCCATAATTATTATTTCAATTTGATCCATGTGTGTTTTTGCCTCTTATTTTACCATATTCGGTTGTATAGTACTCCCTTGAATTAGAATCTTGTATGGTTTAAATTTAATGCTTCAGATTTCCTGCAGTGTATGTACTTCACATGTTCATGAAATTATCATGTATCTAATGCATACAAAGCATCCATACCCTAGGTAATTTTTTCCTGATTTGAATTGTCGAACTCAATATATTAAAAAAAACAAATATTGAAATCATGTTTTGCCTTTTGTGGGTCAGGGTAATTGTACAAAACAAATGAATAATGCACCACTTGAAATCATGGAAATGTTCAAAGACAATAGCTATCCAAAATATTCAAATGATTATACAAATAATCTCATTAGTCACATAAATATTACTGATGAGGAATTATCTTTAGTTCTATCCTTTTCAGCATTGTGTCTCTATGCCCATTATCACACTCTCTGGTTATAGTTACCTTGTGACTATTTATGTTCCTTGAATGTGTTTTGATATAGATTTCAGCTACTGTTGCACCTCTTAACCTGGAAATAATGTTCCCTCCACTTCAGTATCCAGATGTGTTGTGAACAAAAGTATGGGTAACGTTATTACCCTGTAATATTGCAAGAACTGAAACTGCAATATCCTCTACTTCTCAAAAGAAATTATCTCACAATCATGCAATCATTGCATCTTATATAAAACATGCTATGTTTCATAAAATGCTTTTACACAAAAATTTGGAGGTGTTTATGAGGTGTGTATTAATGAAGTAATGATATTTAGCCAATCCTTTCTATCCAATGCAGCTCAAGTTCATCATAACAATGTCAATGGTGAAACAACTGTAATTCTACTTCATAAAATCATAGGCAAATATTGATTTTTTTCAATACTTTCTGGTCTATGATTATGTCTCTTGATACATGGGAAGTTCCTCCCATAATTCTCTTGTCTATATTGTTTTTGGGTATTTGGATGCCTATGGTAAAGACTGACCCTTTTTAATGATTTTCCATGCAGCAAGGTGTCTCTTGCACTCAGAAAGTCTGTAGGAAAACAGGGAAGAAAACCTACTGACAGAAGAATCCTGAGGTTTTCTTTTGCTGGTTATCAGATGTACATACAGGGAACAATGAAGTCCAACCTTTCTGATCAACTTTGATGAATCAAGAAATTTGTTGGGAATTATGAAAGTATGGGTGTGAAGGACCTATGCATAAGTCTGTCCAAAATAATGAGGATGTATGGGTTCAAATACATAAAGAGTGGTAACTTAAATTGTGTATGTTAAATGGTTCAATAAAATGAAGATGCTATTGTGTAATGATATGTTAGAAAAAGCCTTGCTGGGCTAAATAAAGATGAAAGGGCCAGATAACCCTAAAGCCAGGCATGATTCAATCAAAATAAATGGGACAACTTACTCTCTATTAATGAGTACTGTCTATGCAAATCTATCTTTCCCAGGACCTGGAGGAGTTTTAAATATCTCTTTCTATAAATCATGTATGTTTGTATAACAATATTTCATCCCTGTCTAATTACTCCAAGAAAGAGTCTGTCTTAATCCTGGGAATATCAGTAGTCATGTTGAATTCATAAATTTCAAAGCAGCAGCTTAATGTCAAAGCTGAGATTAAGTTACCTATTAACAGTCTGAACTTTGACCGTCTGTACAATTTTGTCATCTTTTCTCGGTAAATCCTTCATTCACATAGATTTCTGATTTCTCCTTGAACCAGAGTGCATGCTTCTTTACTTTTTGGGCTTTTCCTTGAATGTGTGGTATTGTGAGAAACCTCTCACTTGCCTCCATAAAACATGATATCTGAGAAGTATGTCCAATATATCATGTTGTACAAAACACTCAAAAAAAGTATCCTGAAATTTCTATAGTAATTTGAATTTAAAGCATGGAAAATAGTATGTGCTATCCTGTAGCCCTAAACTAAAATTTAGTATAATTATATTCACAATAATTTAAATGTAAAACAACCATGTCAAACAAAAAATGTCAGTCACTATGCAAATGAGGACCTTCACTGAAAATGGTGCATCAAGATTGCTTAATCAATTGTGCCATAATCCCTGATAATGCAATATGTCTATACAGGAGAAAATAGAAACATTATACATGGTATGTTAACCAGGATTTTTTCTTCAATTCATTAACCTAATTACTGCTCTAAAAAACACAGTATCTTGGCCTGGCGGTGGTGGTGCATGCCTTTAATCCAAGCACATGGGAGGCACAGGCAGGTGGATCTCTGTGAGTTCCAGACTATCCTGGGCTACCTAGTGAGTCCATGAAAGGGGCAAAGCTACACAGAGAAACCCTGTCACGAAAAACCAAAAAAAAAACCCACAATATCTTTAATATAAATAACCAAAATAACTATTTTTTTCAGCAGACAAAAGTTAATTCTGGGTATTTGAAATGAAGTTTATCTGAACAGAAAATTATGGAGTGTGAACTATCCAGAGTTTCAAGGATTTTAGACAAACACGCATGCTTAATACCTCAACCACACTTCATGTAGATTCCATTGTATGATGCAAAGTATTACTTCTATTTGTTTATACAACCTAAGTGACACAGTTGAATATTCCAGGTAGCTCTTAAACTGAGCATGATCACACGTGTACACATCTGCAGTGTATAGAGAAGCAGAGGTTCTCCCTTCTGAAGACAACAAATGCATTTACTGACTTTCACACTGAACTACACTTACCTTATCTTGAACAAAGTTATAGATGACTCTAGACTGGCATCTTGACAAAGGATCTATTGAACTTCTATGTCCTAATATCTTGTGACTTATTGTAGGAAATGGTTCATTTGCTGTGATGATCAATGTGGATAAGGTAATTATTAGTGGATCTGATGTGGTTGGAATTCTATCATACAGAACCTCCCATGGCATGACCAAGATGAACAACTTTAATGCCAGAACTTCAGGGTCTTTACTTCATGACATTCAGAGAGTAAAATGTCATTTCTTTGTCAAAAGCTCAGAAACAATCAGGCCTATGGAAAGTTTGAGTTCCTGTGATCTAGAGTTGTGCAACAAAAAATATCTCATGCTTTAAACACTCAGATTTGGATCATTATTTTTATTTTACCAGAATGTCATTGCTACTTTACCAGTTTATAGACAGGTGGTCTGGTGCAACTCATTTTACGAAAAATGATCTGTGTAACTCAGCATGAAACATGGAATTCCTGACATTATTTTTTACTAGTATCTGAAACCAGTTAATTCATATTATCACAAGAAACTTCTCATATCCTCCGGAATATATATATATAATATATATATATATATAATATAATATATATATAGTCTTACTAGCATGAGAATAGACATCAAAACCTGTAATATTTTCATTATACTTTATTGAAAATTGTGGAAATAGAAGCAAAATGGACACTGTGATAGAGAAATCTTAGAAACTGTCATTCTTGAGTGACTCTGTCTCTGATTTAGCATTAATTTTATTTATTTTTAATTAGATCATTGAGTGATGAGTTTGCTTAGAGTACTTTCACCTAAGCTCAGATTTTATTGATTCCCTTCCCCATCTTCTACCCTGCATGCATGTGGAGAGCCATGTGACTTCTCCAGGGGACAAGGCCTCAGAATAGCACAAACTCATTATCCTTGTGAAAGGCCCTTGAGCATCTGACTCATTTTGACAAGGACAATGAATAGTTCCCTGCATGATTCTACGCAAGACCCCAGGAGCATCTGTGCTACCTACTTTCCCTGCTTTCTTTATACAAACTATATGGCTAGCTGCCTCTAGTTTCACTTTCACAGAGCTACAGATAAAATAGCTATTACAAGAGAAAAACATCCTGCTGGTGAATTTCCTCTAGGTGAGTCAATGGGGGCATTGTTAAAAATACACAGTGTGCCTGATTAACCCCTAAAGATTTGTTGTTTCACGTGTGATTATGAATTCAGGATTTTCAAGAATAGGATGTTTCCTTTCCAATACACCTTAAGATTATCCTGAAAGAGTCACAGTTGTTAATGATATTAAAAGTGTGCATAACTGTTCAGAGAGAATGATTCTAAGTGCAAGAGTCTAGGAGAAATGCTAGTTCTGAGTTTATAATTTCATATTCCCCATGAAACAGCACACTCAACTGGGATTCCCTATAATCCTCAGGATAGGACATTGTGGAATGCTTTTATCAAATATTCAATCCCAACTTCACAAGCTTTAACAAGGAGAGAATAAATACTCCTCCCCCTTCACATTTTAAATCATGCTCTCTTTGTACTTAGTGATCCTAATTTAGACTCTGAGGGCATTTCTGCTTCCCAGAGGCACTCTGATTACCAATTACCTAAAAAACCTATGGTTAGATGCAAATATACATTAACAAAAACAACAAAACAGAAAAATTAAATAGAAGGACCAAATGTCTTTTTTACTTCTGAAAGATATTATGCTTGTAACTATTTACAGGATGCTGATACACCACTTTGGATTCCAGACTATTCTTATGCATTTCTTCAGATGTCCTCTGTCAAAATGATAGCATCTCATTTTTTAAGTTGGATTACCTTTTTTGTACTATAAAATATTTTTGGACACTTACCATTAATTTTGTTGTTCCTCTTGGTTTGTTTTTAATTTAAGTTATTCTGTTTCCAGTTCTCTACAAAAAATTAAACCTTGCTCTTTACATACTCCTTCCTGACATTCACAAGCTCCAACTTAAAAAAAAAGGCCAGGAAGTAGTGGCATACATCTTTAATCCCCGCACTTGGGAGGCAGAGCCAGGAGGATCTCTGTGAATTCGAAGCCAGGCTGGTTCAGAGCAAGATCCATGACAGGCACCAAAGCTACTCAAAGAAAGCCTGTCTCAAAAAACCAAAGGAAAAAAAGTAGGGGATGATTGGAACCATGTGACTTCTTTGGGGGACAAGGCCAGAGAATAACATGAACAAATTCTTGTTGTGGCAAGGCCCTTGAGATTAAGACCCATTTTGGCTAGCCAGTAGATGGTTCACTGCTTAGTTCTGGGCATAATAACCCAAAGCATATGTGCTACCTGCTCACACTGCTTTCTTTATACAAACCATATTGCTGACTGCCTCTAGATTCACTATCTCAGAGTTATGGATAAAATATCTATTGCAAGACAAAAACATTCCCCTGATGGAGCTCCTCTGGGTGGGCATTGTTGAAAATATACAGTGTACCTGATTCAGTCACTAACAATGTGATGTTTCAATTGTGATCATGTATTCATGATTCTCCTAACAGGATGCTGCCTTTCCAACACACTTTGTGACTAGCCTGAAAGAGTCACAGTAATTCATGACATTAAAAGTTTTCATAACTGTTCTGGAGAGAGTGATTCTAACCACAAGTGTCTAGTAGAAATGCTAGCTCTGTGTTTATAATTTCATAATACCCAAGAAACAGAGCACACTCAACTGGGATGCTGTATAATCCTTAGGGACAGGCCATTGTGGAATGCTTTCATCAAATGTTAAAACCACAATTTCACAAGCCTTAACAAGGAGAGTATAAATATATCTCCCCCTTCACATTTTAAATCATGCTCTCTTTGTATTTAATTACCTTAATTTAGACTCAGAGGATATTTCTACTTCCCAGAGACACTCTAATTACTAATCTAATTACCTACAAACCTGTGGTTAGATGGAAATGTATATTAACCAAAAGAAAAAGAACAAATATCCTTTTGACTACCAGTAGAGATTATGTTTGTATCTTTCTGCAGTATGCTCATACATCACCCTGGTTTCCAGACTGTTTTATTAGGCAATATGTCAGGCTCTCAAATTCCACCTCTGCCCCTATTGAACCATAGGCATTTATGCTATGGAAACTATTGTTAATCTCTTTTCTCATCCTAAATGCTTCATTACTGCCCTGATTTTCTATCATTGGAACTATAACTGTCTTTACCATGGCCTTTGTACAAGAAGTACATATGACTGATCATATTAATACACTGTCTTGAAATGTTTCTCTTGCTCTTTTTACTTAAGAATCTACTGATGAGGGCCTTGTGAATAGGGTTAATGCACTGGAGAAAGCTGTCTTATACATAGGTACACAGATTCAACCTATTGAAATGAGACCTACTTCAACTTGTCATACAAAATATACATGGTTTTGTGCTACACCATTGTCTTACAATGGTTCTCATTATCCATGGGAACAAATTCAGGCTCATATTAGATGAATATGGAATAGTTCTAATCTAGATATAAGTATTCATTTCTCCGTGAGCAAATTCCAATTATTTCTCATGCACATTTTCAGGTGTGCTCTCCCAAAAAGATTGCATCTCATTTTTAAAATTCGATTACCTCTTTTGTACTATAAATTGTTTTTGGACATTTATCATTAATTTGGCTGTTGCTCTTGGTTTAATTTTAATCTTTAATCTTAATTCTTCTGTTTCCAATCCTCTACAAAAAAATAAGATTTGCCCTTTGCATAGTCCTTCCTGATGTTTTAAGTTCCAATTACAAAAAAAAGGAGATGCCAGGACCATGAGACTTCTTTGGAGGACAAAGCCTGAGAATAGAATAATCAAATTCTTATTGCAAGGCCCATGAGAATAAAACTCATTTTGAAAAGTCATTGGATAGTTCCCTGCATAATTCTCAGCATGACCCCAAAAGCCTATCTATGTGCTACCTGCTCACGCTGCTTTCTCTATCCAAAGCAGTTGCTCACTGCCTCTAGTTTCACTTTCTCAGAGCTACTGATAAAATAGCTATTATAAGATTAAAACATCCCCCTGAAAACTGTCCTCTGTGTGAGCCAGAGGGGATGTTGTTCACAATATACATTGTGCCTGATTCAGCTCCTAAAGCTTTTGATATTTTAAGTGTGACCATGAATTTAGAATTCTCAAGGTCAAGATGTTGCCTTTTCAATGCTCCCTGTGATTAGGCTAAAAGAGAGCAGTTCATGACATTACAAACTTGAATGACAGTTCTGGAGATAATGATTCTAACATCAGGAATCTAGGAAGAATGGTAATGAAAAGATATCAAGAGTTATTGAGAAAGTCTAGGAACATGGAATGAAGCGGAATCGTAGAAATCCACAATGCCCACATTTCTAATAGCTTTGCCAAGACAGTAGATATTTGAGAGGAGGCAAACATGATAAAAGGCATAAGCGATGCAGACTATTAAGAGAAAGCTTTTAAGTTATGACATTTGTAGGATGATAAGAAAAAACCTGGTATATCCCCCAAAGGACATTGCTGTGGGATGTTCTGTATGTCCTGTGGGAGCCCTTCTCGGGTTCCTCGTGGCTTTACCCAGCAGGTCCACATAGAGGATAAATGGGACCACAGGCCTGAATGCAGGTGTTTGAGATGGTCTGCACTTGGCTGAGCTGTGGGATGGTCTGTATGTCAAGTTGCTCTGACTAGTCAATAAATAAAACCTGATTGGCCGTGGCTAGGCAGGAAGTATAGGCGGAACTAACAGAGAGGAGAAATAAAAGAACAGGAAGGCAGAAGGAGACACGGCCAGCCATTGCCAGGACAAGCACCATGTAAAGATGCCGGTAAGCCACGAGCCGTTGGGAAAAGTATAGATTTATGGAAATGGATTAATTTAAGACATAAGAACAGTTAGGAAGAAGCCTGCCACAGCCATACAGTTTGTAAGCAATGTAAGTCTCTGAGTTTACTTGGTTGTGTCTGAGCGGCTGGGGGACATGTGGGTGACAAAGATTGGTCTGACTGTGGGCCTTGCAGGAATACTCTAGCTACAAATGGCGCCCAATGCGTTGGCAAGAGTTTCTACATAAAACCTGAGAAAAAGATTCTAAAATGGATCTAAAAACAGCTTCCTAATTGTCTCTCTCAAATGAGTGGCAGCTGCTGATTTTAGCTACTGGTGCATTCCCAGCATCTGCAAATGGCACATTAAGCTGCATGGTGTATTTAGCCTTTGCTAGTACAAAACAAAACAGGTTTCTGGGCTACATGATGCTCGGATAAAAGCATAGACCAACAATAGCTCCCAGAGCTGGTGATAAACAGACCACCACCATGTTGGGAAGCTGAGGTGGGCAGAGTCAGCAGCCATAGCACAGATTCAGTCTTACAAATGCTGCAGTTTAAAGCAATAGATTCACAATAAGACAGATTCAGATGGAACAAGACTTTAAATGCTTTACAACGTATGTAAAAAAAATGTACATAGGCTAGGAAGAGAGAGGAAAAGGAACATAGACAGTTATATAAAGAAATAGAAAGTTTAAAATAAATAGTTTTTAAAGAGAAAGTAAAAGTAATATAAAAATAAGCCATGAAAAGATGGATATTACACAGAGAGTCTGTATTATAATGTCTTTGGGATTTTTAACTGCAGAAAGACATTTGATTGTAAAGACTGCTCAGTTAAATCAATGTGTATATATTAAAGGTATTTCAATTTCGAAATTTATGTCTAAGAATGTGTTGCTTTGGAAAGGAGACTCTGCTTTTGTTCCCACAGAAACCCAGAGGCTATGGATTTGTTCCAGATTAAGATATATCAGGTTTGACCAGCCAAGACCCCCTGAAAGGTCTCTGATGACACCACGGCACAGATGATCCAACATCCAGAATGGTTTGAAGGCAACTGGCTCAGACAATACAGCCTCATGGACTATTCCATAATCCTTAAATTTTCTTTGTATCCACATAAGATACAGTGCCCCGCTCCAGCAAGAAGTAGTAAGAGATGCTACTCCCAAATTCCCAAACTATATGTAATTTTACTTTGTTAAGGTTAAAACCTTCCTTTTTGGAAAAAAAAAGGGGTGAAATTGCTGTGGGATGTTCTGTATGCCCTGTGGGGGCCCGTCTCCTGCCACATAATAATTAAATAACTAAATTTACAGAATAAAGAAAGAATACTAAGAGCAGATAAGGAAAAAGGCCAAGTGACCTCTAAAGTCAAACCCATCAGAATAACACCCGATTTCTCAATGGAGACTTTGAAGCCAGAAGGACCTGGACAGATGTAATGCAAACACTAAGAGACCATGGATGTCAGCCCAGACTAATATACCCAGCAAATTTCAATCACCATAGATGGATGAACAAGACATTCCAAAACAAAGCCAGATTCAAACAATACTTATCCACAAACCCAGCCCTACACAAAGCACTAGAAGGAAAATTCCAACCGAAGGAAGCAGATACATACTGGAAAACACAGGCAATACATAAAGCCACAGCAGTAAACCCCAAAGAAAAGTAGTACACACACACTACCACCAAAAATAACAGGGATGAACAATCACTGGTTGTTAATATCCCTTAGTGTCAACGGACTTATTCACCTATAAAAAGACATAGGCTTACAGAATGAATACAGAAGCAGAACCCATCTTTCTGCTACATACAAGAAACACATCTCAAACTCAAAGACAGACACTACCTAAGAATAAAAGGCTGGGAAAAGACTTTCCAATCAAATGGTCTTAAGAAAAAGCAGGGGTAGCCATTCTGATATCCAACAAAATAGACTTCAAACTAAAATCAATCAAAAGAGATCAAGAAGAGCATTACATACTCATCACAGGAAAGATCCAACAAGATGAAGTTTCAATTCTGAACATTTATGCCCCAAACACAAGGGCACCCACATATGTAAAAGAAACATTACTAAAGCTTAAACCACATATAAAACTCCACATATTAATAGTGGGAAATCTCAACACCACACATTCACCACTGGACAGATCTCCCAAATCGAAACTTAAAAGAGAAATAAAGGACTTAACTGATGCCATGACCCAAATGGACCTAATAGATATCTACAGAACATTCCATCCTAACAAAAAAGAATATACCTCCTTCTCAGCACCCCATGGAACTTTCTCTAAAATCGACCACATACTTGGCCACAAAGCAAATCTCAACAGATACAAAACAATTGGAATAACCACCTGTGTTCTATCAGACCACCATGGTTTAAAGTTAGATTTCAACAACAAAAACTACAGAAAACCTACATTCTCTTGGAAACTGAATAATGCTCAACTGAATCACCAATGGGTTAAGGAAGAAATAAAAAAAGAAATTAAAGACTTCCTAGAGATCAACGAAAATGAAGACACCACATACCCAAACTTATGGGACACTATGAAAGAAGTGCTAAGAGGGAAATTCATAGCACTAAATGCCCACATAGAGAAGTTGGAGAAATCTCACACTAGTGACTTAACAGCACACCTGAAAGCTCTAGAAAAGGAAAAATAAAAGTCTCCCAGGAAGAATAGACACCAGGAAATTATCAAAGTGAGAGGTGAAATTAATAAAATAGAAACTAAGAGAATAATACAAAAATTAATGAAACAAAGAGTTGGTTCTTTGAGAAAATCAACAAGATAGACAAGCCTTTATCCAAACTAACCAAAAGACAGAGAGAGAGAATCCAAAACAACAAAATCAAAAATGAAAAGGGGGATATGACAACAGACATTGAGGAAATCCAGAGAATTATCAGGTCATATTTCAAAAACCTGTACTCTCAAAACTGGAAAACCTAAAAGAAATGGACAATTTTCTGGATAGGTACCACATACCTAAGTTAAATCAAGACCAGATGAACTATTTAAATAGATCAATAACCCCTAAGGAAATAGAAACAGTCATTAAAAGTCTCCCTACCAAAAAAGCCGAGGACCAGATGTTTTGAGCCCAGAACTCTACCAAATCCTCAAAGAAGAGTTAATACCAATACTGTCTAAATTGTTCCACATAATAGAAACAGAAGGGACATTACCAAACTCCTTTTATGAGGCTACAATAACCCTGATTCCCAAACCAAACAAGGATACAACAAAGAAAGAGAACTACAGACCAATCTGCCTCATGAACATTGATGAAAATACACTCAATAAAACACTGGCAAACAGACACCAAGAACACATCAGAACAATTATCCACCATGATCAAGTAGGCTTCATCCCAGGGATGCAAGTGTGGTTCAACATACGAAAGTCCATCAATGTAATACACCATATAAACAAACTCAAAGAAAAAAACCACATGATCATCTCACTCGATGCAGAAAAGGCATTTGACAAAATCCAACACCCCTTCATGATAAAAGTCTTGGAGCAATCAGGAATACAGGGAACATACCGAAACATAATAAAGGCAATTTACAGCAAGCCAACAGCCAACATCACATTAAATGGAGAGAAACTCAAAGCAATTCCACTAAAATCAGGAATGTGGCAAGGCTGTACACTCTCCCCATACTTATTCAATATAGTACTTGAAGTTCTAGCCAGAGCAATAAGACAACATAAGGAGATTATGGAGATACAAATTGGAAAGGAAGAAGTCAAGCTTTCCCTATTTGCAGATGACATGATAGTATACTTGAGTGACCCCAAAGATTCCACCCAGAAACTGATAAAGCTTATAAACACCTTCAGCAACATAGCAGGATTCAAGATCAACTCAAAAAAATCAGTAGCCCTCCTATATACAAAGGACAAAGAAGCTGAGAAGGCAATTAGAGATACATCACCCTTTACAATAGCCACAAATGACATAAAATACCTTGGGGTAACACTAACCAAGCAAGTGAAGAATCTATATGACAAGAACTTTAAGTCCCTGAAAAAAGAAATTGAAGAAGATGTCAGAAAATGGAAAGATCTCCCATGCTCATGAATAGGCAGGGTTAACATAGTAAAAATGGCAATCTTACCAAAAGCAATCTACAGATTCAATGCAATCCCCATCAAAATACCAACACAATTCTTCACAGACCTGGAAAGAATAATACTCAACTTCATATGGAAAAACAAAAAAACCCAGGATAGCCAAAAGAATCCTGTACAATAAAACAACCTCTGAAGGCATCACAATCCCTGACTTCAAGCTCTACTATAGAGCTACAGTAATAAAAACAGCTTGGCATTGGCATAAAAACCGACATGTGGACCAATGGAATCGAACTGAAGACCCTGACATTAACCCACAAACCTATGAACATATAATTTTTAACAAAGAAGCCAAAAGTGTACAATGGAAAAAAGAAAGCATCTTCAACAAATGGTGCTGGAATAACTGGATATCAACATGTTGAAGGCTGCAAATAGATCCATATCTGTCACCGTGCACAAAACTTGAGTCCAAGTGTATCAAGGACCTCAACATAAATCCACCTACTCTGAACCTGCTAGAAGAGAAAGTAGGAAGTAGTCTTGAATGCAATGGCATAGGAGATCACTTCCTAAATATAACACCAGTAGCACAGGCACTGAGAGAAACAATCAATCAATGGGACCTCTTGAAAATGAGAAGCTTTTGTAGAGCAATGGATACAGTCAACAAGGCAAAGCTACAGCCTACAGAATGGGAAAAGATCTTCACCATCCCCACATCTGACAGAGGACTGATATCCAGAATATATAAGGAACTCAAGAAATTAGACATCAAAAAGACCAACAGTCCAATTAAGAAATGGGCTATAGAACTAAACAGAGAATTCTCAACAGAGGAAACTCAAATGACTGAAAGACATTTAAGGAATTGCTCAACATGCCTAATCATCAGGGAAATGCAAATCAAAACCACTCTGAGATACCACCTTACACCTGTCAGAATGGCTAAGAGCAAAAACACTGAGGACACTTTATGCTGGAGAGGATGTGGAACTAGGGGAACTCTCCTCCACTGCTGGTGGGAATGCAAGCTTGTACAACCACTGTGGAAATCAATATTGTGCTTTCTTAGAAAATTGGGAATCAATATTCCCCAAGATTCAGCTATACCACTCTAGGGCATATACCCAAGAAATGCTCAATCATACCACAAGAGCACTTGCTCAGCTATGTTTATATCAGCATTGTTTGTAATAGCCAAAACCTGGAAACACCCTAGATGCCCTTCAACTGAAGAATGGATAAATAAATTGTGGCACCTATACACAATGGAATACTACTCAGCAGAGAGAAACAATGACACCATGAGGTTTGCAGGCAAATGGATGGATCTAGAAAAAATCATCCTGAGTGAGGTAACCCAGACTCAGAAAGACAAATATGGTGTGTACTCACTCATAGGAGGATACTAGATGTGGAACAAGGATGACTGGACTGCTACTCACAGGACCCCAAGAAAGACACAAGGATCACCCAATGACAGAGAAATGGATGAGATCTAAATGAATAGCCTGGACATGAGTGGGAGCAATGAACGGCGAGGGTCGAAGGAAAGAGAGCAGGAGCTCCCACCTGGATCAAGAACAGAGAGGGAGAACAAGGAATAGGAGACCATGGTAAATGAAGACCACATGAGAAAAGGAAGAAACAAAGAGCTAAAGAGGCCCACAGAAATCCACAAAGATACCCCCACAAAAGACTGCTGACAATGGCCAAGAGACAGCCGGGACTGACCTACTCTGGTGATGGGATGGCCAAACACCCTAATAGTTGTGCCATAAACCCCATCCAAGTACTGAGGAATCTGGATGCATACATCCATGGCTAGGCCCCGAGTGGAGCACTCAGAGTCTAATTAGCGAGAAAGAGGAGGGTTTATATGAGTGAGAATTGGTGAAACCAAGGTTGGATAAAGCACAGGGACAAATAGTCAAACGAATGGAAACACATGAATTATGAACCAAAGGCTGAGGGGCCCCCAACTGGATCAGGCCCCCTGAATAGGTGAGACAGTTGATTGGCTTGATCTGTTTGGGAGGCATCTAGGCAGTGGTACCAGGTCCTGGGCTTGCTGCATGAGATAGCTGTTTGATACCTGGGACTTATGCAGGGATGCTTGGCTCAATCTGGGAGGAGGGGATTGGACTTGCCTGGACTGAGTCTATCAGGTCGACCTCAGTCCTCGGGGGTGGCCTTGATCTGGAGGAGGTGGGCATATAGCGTGGGCTGGGGGGAAGGGGAGGGGGGTAGGAAGGGGGAGAATAAGGGAATCTGTGGCTGTTATGTAGTACTGAATACTATTGTAAAATAAAAAAAATAAAAATAAAAAAATAAAGTATTTGTGTGTGTGTGTTTACTGATTTACATGTGTTATAGTTGTTTTTGTCTAGATATTTAATAGTATGATTCTATATGAGCTTTTCAGACATCTTTATGGTTATTTTTATTCTCCTTCCTAGCACATACAAAGACACACACATGGAGACACAAACACACACATACACAATCAGAACGAGAAAATGTCACATACTATCACACACACAAACACACAGAGAGTCGCATACAGAGAGACATAAATAAACAAACACAAGAAAAGGAGATATAAAGAGAAAGAGAGAGAATCTTTGATATGAGTGACATTTGTGTGTACAGGTGATGGAAAAGGCCAGTATATATCCCTTGCCTGTTGCTAGCTATTAATCTCAATCTTGTTACCTAGAAACACAAGTCTCAACAATAAAACACTTTAATAAAGTAAACACGTTGAAACAATATAGATTAATGTTTCAGAAAAATTAATGCATTAGTTTTTTAAAAATTAAATGTTAACTTTGTTTTTGTCATGTTTTCTGTGATGAGTTTTAATGACATTTAACAATGAATATATGTTTTTTAAAAGTAGTTATCAATTCTTTTGTTTTCCACTTTCCATAATTTAGACTGTTATATGACCACTAGTTACAATTCTCCCGTGAATTACTGCAGAACGCAGACCTACTTAGATTTTTCTGTATTAGTCTCTGTTGTAGATTTTAGAAACTGTCTTCCATAGCGCATTTTGCACAACTAAGCTCAGCCTCCATGCCTCTGCTTCAAATGTACTGTTTTTTAACATCATACTGTCTACCACTAGGCCAAACATTCATATTCTATATGTAGGTCTCAGTTGTTTAACAAGGTATTTCAAATCCGTCTTGTCTCTGTTAGTTCTCCACAGAAAAAAGGGCTTTCTTTCCTTCTATGTACAAAATATTATTAAAAGGGAACTGAAAAGAGCTTCTATGATAAATTGGAATCACAGAAATTACTTCACACTTTAAGAAAAAAACAGTCACTGACTAAGCCAAATCTCAAAGTCAGAATCTAGTTTGAAAGGTTTATATTTTTATTATAGATTTACTATTCATTTTACATAACAACCACAGATTCCTCTGTACTCCCTTCTCCCAACCCCAGCCTTCACCCACAACTCACCCCCCATTCCCACCTCCTGTGAGGCGTTTACCCACCACCCCCACAACTTCCCAGAGTTTTCTTGAGTGCAATCAGCAAGAATTATTAGATAGAAGGATTTATAGCGGAGAATCTTGCGGAGATAAACAGATAGAAAAGAAAGGATAGCCTCGAGAGGGCCTGGAACCTATTCCAACGGGCCCCGACTGTCTCTGGCCCAGAGTTTTTATAGAGATGTCAAGGGGTGGAGCAAAAGACCTCCTCCCCCAGCACAGCCAAGTGCAGAGCATCTCAGACACCTGCACTCAGGCCCATGGTCCTGATCATCCTCTATTCGGACCTGCTGGGTAAGGCCACGAGGAACCCGAGAACGGGCTCCCACAGGTCCCCTCTTCTTAATATATAAAAAATAACTATTAATGGCTTACAGCAATCTCCATAGCTGTTACATCTCCCAGTATGAGAGTAGAGGATGATATAGATGGCATTTCTCTTTTGAATTAGGTCCAAGGTGACTACAACAGTCTTAGCTGCTTCAAGCCCTTTCTAAACCAAAAACTCTTAAGGCAACTACAAACTTAAAGAATCCCTTAGCTTCATCATTACCATTAACAGGTTAACATAAATATCGCTATAGTCACAATTCTCTCAATCTTACAACTCAAAGCAAACTCTTAACAGAACCATTTGAATTAGCATATAACAATTTTCTCTGTCTAACAACTTTAACTCAATCTTTTGAATTTTCTTGTTAACAGAACATAGGAAAAACTACAAAGTATTCACAAACTTAAACATTTCCTTAACTCCACAAAACCAGGGTGCATTAATATCAATAGGTTTCTGTGAACATAATTCAATCTCATAACTCCTCCTTTTCTTTATAATGTTTAAACAAAAACTCAAACCTAGTTAGAGGAATCCAAACTTATACAATTCCTACAAACCCATATTGAAAAAGCAATATTTTCAATCTAACCATTAACACTTTGAAAATGTTTTAGCAAAACATCCAAAAGCAGTTTCTTAATAAAACTCTTTTCACACTTTAAAAGTAGTCTCAGTATACCCCATTTGCATATCTTACTAACAAAACATGACATTAATCCACTCAAACAACAATTTAGATTAAATAGACTAAGGAATATTAACACTTCCTTTTATAATTTTTTAAGCAAAATCTCAAGCCTAGTTATAAAACGCAAACTTCTGTTTAAACAGTTCCATTTGTAACACAAAACCAGTTCCATAAGTAATTCCATTCTTACATAAACAGTTCCACAAAACAATTCATGAATCACCATTTAATAAAACATATATGCATACACAAAACTTCATCTTGAGTCAAGGTAGAAACAATTTCTTCATTTAAACAGTTCCATTTTTAACCCAATTCCAGAAAACCGTTCCTAGGTCATTACTCAAAACTGCCCCATTGCAAGGAAATCTCTATTGTTTATTTCATTTAAGTCTTCAAATTCAAATGATAAATTCTGGTACTAGCCTTCCAAATATGAGAAATCCATAACCAAAATCTTTTTGTGATTTTATCTCATTTTACGTTCAAAAAGTTCAAACAAGAAAAATTCTGATATCAGGCTTTCACTTCCAAATATGAAGAGACGTTTTTCAACCAAAACTTTTTGCAGTTAAAAATTTTTGTTCAAACAAGCGTCTCTGCAACTTTTGTTCTCACAGACAGACCTTTGTAGTTATAGTAATATTTTAAACCGCACCATTTTTACTGTTAGCTCAGGTTTTTCTGTACTGCGTTGATATTCCATGGATCTCAGCTGCGGATGCCTTGTGCTGGCTCTGGCGTCCACAATTCTTAGCTTCTTAGCGGCTTCTGCAGCTTTTGAAACCATTCAGACTGCCTACTTTGCAGTCTACTAGGACACTATCTCCTGTGTCTCAGGTGTTTTCACCATATACATTAATAGACTCACACTTAACATTTACACTTTTTCAAAAACTCACATTTAACATTTTTTGCCTTGCAAAGCATTTAGACTCATATTCAACATTTACACGTTTTTACAAACTCACATACAACATATCAACATCTACTTATTTATACTTTAATGAAACTATAGAACTACTTTAGCAAATATATTTCTTATTCATTCCATCTCATTCTTATTTAAACTTACATTTACACTAGCATCTTACAAGCTTATTACTACATGTCTTAAGATTACCTTAGCTACTTCTTGCAAGCTTATATTCTTAAAGGAACTCTATAGATCTATTTTACAAACTTATATAGGCTACCATTAGCATATATCTAACTTAGCAAAGACCTAAAGATTTCTTAACATAGATCTAACAAGACAGAATTTTTACAAACTCACATACCTTATTTTCATCTTTCTACTTCTTACTCTTAATTATTATCACCATCTCTATTAGATTCTCTTAACTAGACAGGAAGTACGTACATCATTTCTAAAGTTTAGAGTTTATAGTCAGCTTTGTTATAAAGCACTGGGATTTAGTGAGTGTTGTCATTATAGAGTTGTGATACTTGTTGCTAGGGGGCTGTAATATTCTCCGGACAAAGCCACACCCCAAAGTTGCCAGTCGGCCTTTTCGAACCGGCAGAGATGCACTATCAGTGGTAAACGGTTTTTAACTAGAGGCTGTCCCTTCACCCAAATTCATAATAGTCCCCTAAGAACTTCACTTCAAACAAACGTTTCTATCACAGTAGTACTTTTGGTTTGTTCTACTGAAAAACTTCACACTGAGGGTGAAATTACCATATTTAGCTGCTGTAAAGCTCTTTGCCAATACTGCATAGCTATTAGGTGATATAAAGTATTTTTCTAAAGGAGCTAGTAAAGCCAAAAGTGGCACAGCTCCGAACTTATTTCCTCACTGTTTGCATTAACCAGTGACAAAACCTCAAATACTAATCGAACCACTTTCATTCTGGTTCCTTTATAGGAACCTCATTGGAGCTGACCTTCCTTAGTCCCACGCTCCTTACCAAATGCTCGGGTAACCACCTAGCTTCATTCTCCTCTTGTGAAAAAACACAAACATGTCCTCGACCCCATATTAACACAGGATCGGGACCCTTCCATAATCCCGAGCAGGGATCTTTCCATTTCACTTGAGTTTCAGGATTTAGTATTTTCACTTCATTAGCTTTAACTCCTGATGTTATTAGCAGCTGTGATATTTAGCATTGATTACTTATAAGGAACTTTCAGGTAAAGCAACTCTTTTGTAAGACAGCTAGATTTTTCTGAAGTTTGTTTCCCATCTAGAAAGCAGTCATTTCTTTTTTGAATGCCTGTTTCGTTGTCTCCTTATTAGATTTGCAAAGGAATTACTCATTGCAGGCAGTTTGTTCAAAAGGCAAAGAACTTTAATTTCAACATAAGTCTCTTCATATCTAAGACAACGTTCAGTGTATAAACCGTTTTCCCTTGTTTTAAGGATTTTAAAGTGGCTTGTTTGCTCTTAAAGGTAGCTTTTTGTCATCCAACTACAGTAAAAACTTTTCACAGCTATTAGGGTAAATAAGGCATTTTACCAATGGAGCCCCAAACCGCGAAGCGCCTAGTTCCATATCCTTTCAATTTTTCATTGGAACTAACACTTAAACTCTTAGATGATTTTCCTCCTTATTCTTTTTAAAGGTGTATTTTAAGTTTACCATGAACGTATTTTTGAGCTGACACAAGTGTTTCAGGGCAATGTCGCCATCTTTAGCAGAAAAACTACCTTTCCCAGAATGCATTTCCCTTATATCAGTCCATAATGATATCAGTCCCTTATATCATTTCCCATATTTCTTTTCGGGTTTGAGAGTCAACTGGTTCTCTTTTAACATACTTGTTTACAAATTCTTGCCTGGGAGGTTTGAACAAAGTTTTTTTGCTTTTGCAACGGGAGATTTGAACAAGCATTTTACATTTTCAGCTATGGCACATTGGGAGGTTTCTATTCTCTCCTCAACTGGCTTTAACAGGTGTTTCTCCATCAGACACTGTCCCCCGAATCAGAACCACACCTGCCTCGTTAGCGCGCATTGAGGCTGGCATTTTTGATAGCAACTTTCCTCGGGGCTTGTGTTTGTTTTAGCCAGTCAGTGAAAAACAAGATCACGTTCAACAGCTTTTCCAGAGCTCTTTCAGAGAGATTTTCTCCCACTGATTTTATTCTCATTTTGCTTGTTCCTTCCCCCCCCCCCCGCCCCAGAAGCAGAGCTTCAGGTATCTGTCTGGGGCCCTGTTCCTCTGCTAGCTGCTTTTGGAAATAGGGGCTTCCCCCCCCCCAATCTGCCTCAAATTCTAGCAGCTTTGTCAGGTCATGCATTTTCTGGGGAGGAATCTGTCCCTTCTGTTTCTTCAGAGTCTTTCTCCCAGACAGTACCCAGTTTGGTCTCAATTTATCCCCTCTACCCCAGAAACAGTTTCCAACACTACAGCGGCGGCTTTCCCTGCTACTGAAGGTAGGGCTTTTTGTCCATTTCTGTTTTCGGGGTCTGTGTGGTTTGCGTACAGACTGAAAAGTTTAACAAGGGAGGTTTTTTTGCCATTTCTAAACTCCCATTAGGACAGGTGCTTTGCCTCATCAGGCCTTCACCTGGCCCAGTCCCCTAGTGGGTTGGGTTTGCTTGTCTGGGTGCTCAAGGACAGAGCTTATGCCAGAGGCAATCACCCCTCAGGGCTACACTCCCTCATTCTCATCGGGAGTCAGTTGAAACAAAGCTTTACTCAAAGAGGTGCTTTCTCTGACAGAAAGAAAGATTTTCTCCTGGATAGTTCTGTTCTGCCCTGGCTGGGCTCTTTCCCCAGACAGCATTCTGACTCAGCAGCATGACTGCTTCAGACACAGTTCAGCTTTACTGTTTTCCCAGAAAGGTCCTTACTCTGACAGGAAAGCTTTTTTCAGATTCCTTTTTGCATTTGTGGACCTATCAACCCCGGGACTTGTAGGAAAGTGGACAACTGTGCCGTTCCCACCGGCTTTAGCTTTGTTTGTTCATTAGCAATCTTCCCCTGGGTCCTACACCTTCCTGCCTCAGCTCTGTGCTCCAGGAAGTTTACAACTGCAGGAACCCTAGTATCCCCGAAATGCACTCCAACTCGGAGACACTGGCCAGTTGCCTCTGGGTTTTTGCTCAGAAGCGAGGATACAATGCTAACAGTTTCAGGGAATCTTTGCATTGGATGATTAGGAGCACCTTTTCATTCTGAAATGCTCACTCAGAACCTTTGCTGCCTCACCTCGGCTCTAACTGAAAAGCTTGGCTTTTTTGCTTTTCTCAGGTAAAGTTTCCAGCCCTTTTGGGCTCTCTGTAGCTTTTCACCCACTCTCCCAAGCGTTTCCCTCAGGGTACTCTGACCCACTGTCTTTTACTAGCTTGAAGAGACAGAGCTTAGAAGAGGTTTTTAGAAACTTGTTCCTGCCTCCTGCATTGCAGGGAAGACTGTTAAAGCTTGAAAGTGAACTTAGAGGTTTTTCTGTCTTAAGAGGTAGTTTTTAAGTTTAAGAGAGCTTTTGAGAAAGATTAAGGCTTTTTAGAGAGATTTTTTCCCCAAAATTTTCCAAGAAAAGCTTTAGAGTCTAAGAGAAAGATTTTTTTCCCCAGGAGAAAGACCAACTTTTCCCAAAACTTCCCAACTTTAAACTTTTTGGCTTTTTACTACCCCATTTTAGCCTCAGGGAGAAAACACTTTCTCCTGCCGCTTGGACTTAGCATTTCAGCTGTCCCCAGGTCAAAAGCTTCCATAGGAAACTTTTTCTTCCCCATAAGCTCAGAGAAGAGCTTTTTAACTACCTGTAAAGCCCAAAGAAAGATTTTTTCCCCAGTTTGCTTTCAAAGCCCCCAAAGTTAGAAAATTGGAGAGTTTTTCTGTCTAGTTGCCTTACTTATTTTTTCCTACACAATCTTACACTTCTAAGTTTTTCCTAAACTATATTACTACCCTATACCTTATACTTGTCACAGATAGAAATTGAGAAAGGGATAAAAGATAGAAAATTTTGACAGAAGAGAATTTCACTGCAGCATCGGACATCCTTCCAGTCCACTTTCCTTTTCTCTCGAGGATAAAACTCCTGCTTTCCAAAAATATATATAAAGTATATATATATTTTCATAACACCGGCATGCCTTTCCACTGGCAGGGCTGACTCAGCACTTTCACCAAAAACTCTGTAATAAAACTATTATTTTCCTTTATCTTTAGTCCCTATTACTTTGTCTTTAGTCCCTGTTCATTTGTTTTTAGTCCCCCCTTTCTTGTCCCCCCCCTTTTTTTCAGTCCCTTTTTTTCTTTTTTCTTTAGTCCCTGTTCATGGCGTCATTCTGTGAGGCATTTACCCACCACCTCCACAGCTTCCCAGAGTTTTCTTGAGTGCAATCAGCAGGAAATATTAGATAGAAGGATTTATAGCGGAGAATCTTGCGGAGATAAACAGATAGAAAAGAAAGGATAGCCTCGAGAGGGCCTGGAACCTATTCCAACGGCCCCGACTGTCTCTGGCCCAGGGTTTTTATAGAGACGCCAAGGGGTGGAGCAAAAGACCTCCTCCCCCAGCACAGTCAAGTGCAGAGCATCTCAGACACCTGCACTCAGGCCCATGGTCCTGAACATCCTCTATTCGGACCTGCTGGGTAAAGCCACGAGAAACCCGAGACGGGCTCCCACAGCCTCCCCAATTCAAGGTCTCCCATGGGGAGTCAGCAGATCCTGATATATTCAGTTGAGGCAGGTCCAAGCCCCTCCTCCCTGCACCAAGGCAGCACAAAATGTCTCACCATAGGCACTAGGCTCCAAAACACCAGCTCATGCACTAAGGACCAGTCCTGATCCCACTGCCGGGGGAGGCAGGGAGGCTAAATAGTTCCAGCTAAAACAATTGTCTCGCTTATCCAGAGGGCTTAGTCCAGTACCATGGGGGCTCCACAGTTCATGTGTTTTCACAAGTTTGGCTAGCTGGCTCTGTACTTTTTCCAGTCATGTTCTCGATATCTCTTAGTCATAGAACCCCTCCTCGCTCTTGTCAATTGGACTCCTGGAGCTACACCTACAACCTGGCCATGGATCTCTGCATCTGCTTCCATCAGTCAATGGATGAGACTTCTATGATGACAGTTAGGGTATTCAGCCATCTGATCACCAGAGTAGGTCAGCTCAGTCACCTTCTCAACCATTGCCAGTAGTTTACAGGCGAGTTATCTTTGTGGATTCCTGGGAACCTCCCTAACCCTCTGCTTGTCCCTATTGCTATGGTGCCTTCATTTATATTAGTATCTCTTTCCTTGTTCTCTGACTCTGTTCCTGTTCCAGCTCGAACCTCCCGCTCCCCTAAGCTCTCATTTGCACGTCCCTTGCCATCTATTACCCTCCATCACCCCCAGTTTTCTCACATAGATCTCATCCATTTCTCCATTGCTGGGTGATCCATGTGTCCGTACTAGGGTCCTCCTTACTAGCTAGCCTCCCTGGATCTGTGGGTTGCATTCTGGATATCCTTTGCTTTACAAATAGTATCACTTAAGAGTGAGTACGTACCATGTTTGTCATTCTGAGTCTGGGTAAAATCACTCAGGATTATATTTTCTATTTTTTTGTTGTTGTTTTTGAGACAGGGTTTCTCTGTGTAGCTTTGCGCCTTTCCTGGAACTCAAGGTATTTTATATTATTTGTGGCTATTGTAAAGGGTGATTGATGTTTCTCTTATTTCTTTCTCAGCCCATTTGTCATTTGTATATAGGAGGGCTACTGATTTTTTTGAGTTAATCTTGTATTATGCCATGTTCTGAAGGTGTTTATCAGCTGTAAGTGTACCTTGGTCCAATTGTTTAGGTCACTTATGTATACTATCTGCAAATAGTTAAAGTTTGTTTTCTTCCTTTCCAATTTATATCTTCTTGATCTCCTTTTATTGTCTTATTGCTCTAGCTAGAACTTCAAGTACTATATGGAATAAATACTTGGAGAATGCCCAGCCTTGTCTTGTTCCTGATTTTAGAGGAATCACTTTAAGTTTCTCTCCATTAAATTTGATGTCCAAGATGGGGAACATGGAAGCCAGATCTGCTGAGACTTCATGATCTGATTCTCACACAAATCTAGTCTATTTTATTCAGAGGTTCATAGTATATATAGGGCCAAGGAAACCTTCAGCTTGAATTTCTCTGTTTCGGGTTTATGTGAGAATGTGGTGATACATTGTTTCCCCCAATATATTGCATCTCTCAGTAAAATTTATCTAAGGATCAGAGGAAACAGATAGCCACTATATTAGCATAGAAATCAGGCAATGATTGCACACACCTTTAATCCTATCATTTGGGAAGCAGGGATCTGTCTGGATTTCTGTGAGTTAAAGGCCACACTGGGAACAGAGCCAGGCATGGTGATACATGCCTTTAATCCCAGCATTATCCATTGAGGTCTTGAGGTCTGTACAGACAGACAGGAAGTGACAGAGTTGGACAGGAAGAAGAAGTGATGTAGCTGGGCTCAGAGAGCAAATAAAAGAATGGAGAAGAAAGGCATTCAGGTGTGGGCAGATAGGAAGTAGCTTGCTTTGGAAGCTGTAGAATTGGTAAGGTGAGGATAGCTGTGGCTTTTCCTATTCCTCTGATCTCTCTCAGGCTTTATCCCCAATTTCTGGCTCTTTGTTTTGTCTTTAATGAGACCATTTAGCAATTTTTCTACAATTGGTGCTCCAATGATTGTGGCAAGAATTCAATAAAAACCTACTTGTGGCCTTACAGGTCCCTGGCTCAGACCTGAGCTGCATGGCTCATTCCATAGCTGCACACAGCTGGATCTCCACTCTACCTTGCCTGGAGGAGTCTCTTTGACTTTTTTTCTCCTGGCGGGTGTGAGCTCTCTCTGGATTCTCATCTCAGACTGCCATCATACTACGTAGCTACTTTGAAATTCCCTCAGATTTCTACTGTTCTATGCAGTCAACAGTCTTGGTAAGTCAATAGAGATATGTTAAAAGGATAAATTAGTTAAAAGAGAATTTTTCCCATATTAAAAACTGTGAAACATTTTTACAATGGATGGAATTTAGTCTCTGTTTGATAAAACATTGGTCATTCTGAAAGTGGAACAATGAGATAAGAGGATAATTAGTGTTGATAGAATGTATGTAACATAAATTATGGATATTATTTGTTTGATATTTTTATTTTAGAATTAAAATTTTGGCCAATTTGATTGCGAAGATAAAAGCTTTAGAAAAACCTGTAAAAATGAATTATAAAGTCAGACTCAGACAAAAGAATTTAAAGGTGAACCTATCTCAGGATTGAATTATATGGTTACAGAGAAAGAGCCTGTTTTCAAGCAACCAAACTTAATCTACCCAGTAACATTACAGGAACTGACAAATGGGAAATGTGTATGAGCTAAGTGGACTCCAGCTTTGGAGACTGCAAGTAAACCATTCAAGGGGGTAATTGGGCAATTAAAGGCAAGCAAGACCATCCAATTAAAAAGTAACTTATACCACTAACAAATGCTTTTCATTTAATCAGATATAACTTGCCAAAAGGGAAAATCTCCAAAGTTAGGCTTGGAGAAGATTTTGGGGTTTTTTTGTTGTTGTTGTTGTTTGATGATTCCAGATGGACAATAATAATAATAATAACACTAAGATGACAAACATACCCGAAGATCAGCTTTGGACTACAAACTGCTCAGGACAATTTTGAGACAGCAAGCTGAGGTGATCCAGCTTCACAGATTAATCAAGCAAGGATTTGATAGAAGCCCTGTACTTTTGCATTATGCAGAGGCTGGACAACATATGACATAGCTACCTCTCCCAGGACTTGACAATTAATCCAACACTTTTGTTTTCAGGATCCACTAAAGATGTCATCACCCTATAGTGCAGGAAACAATTTTGAGAACACAATGCCCACATTCCAAAGAGGTGAGGCAGGTAGTGTTTTGTCTTTCAGTGTGTTTTGGATAATTGTCATTGTCTAGAATGGTTGCTTACAAGTTGTTATTGTTATTGATCAGAAATATACTAAACAATGGAGGTTAGATTTAAGGTTCTTATTTTTAAAAAAAGAAAAAGAAAAAAGAGGATATAGATAAGAGGTAGACCAGTGAATCTGCTCTGGAAAAAGTTATACAAATGATAGAATAAAGGTAAGATTATTGTATCTACTCCAAAAACAAAAAAGAGAGGATATAGATATGATATAGATAAAAAGGTAGATTATTGAATCTACTTTTAAAAGGCAACTACTAGTTTTAAATATTTTACATTGGTTTGGATTTTTGTGTATATATACATATTATGTACATTGCTTCAAATCTGAGATTGAATTTTATAGATATGATAAGATTAAAAGGTAGATTATTGAATCTTATTTTAGAAAGCAACTACAAGTTTTAAATATTTTACATTGGATTGGATTTTTGTATATCATATAAAAGTTATGTATATTGATGCCAATTTGAGATTGATATATTGTACATATATTTCTAACCTGCTTGAGGATATTGTACCTATACAGTTCATTTAACAATGTAATGCAATTTGATAATACTTGAAAGTTATTATTACCAATGATTAGGATATAAAGAAATGAAAGTTAGTAGTTAGAAATTACAATTGAGCTTGTAGTCATATTTGATATGTTTTCATGGTCAAAAGGAGATGTATATTCAATAGACAGGTCATCTTCAAACCCTTTAGAGATCTACATAATATGGTATTTAAAATAATTTTATAACATAGATTTTTTTTTCTTTTTTCTTTTTTTTTTTTTTTTGATAATGAGACATGTCTGCTCCTGGCAGCACCGACTACTTTAGAGAAGATATGGGCATTGAAGAACCTCCACATGGAGTTTACTTTCACTGTGGCAAAAGTTAACAGCTAAGCAAGAAAGTGCCCTCACATCGATTGCTGACAGTATGCTATTCAATATGAACAAGCAGGACACAAAACAAAGGACAGCCAATCCTTATGAAGACAAGTGTGGTTGCAGTTTTAGCAACAGGTGTCCTCTGAGATCAAGGCAATATGGCACCATCGCTGAAGTGGCTTTGCAATCCAGAAAAGGTACAGTGTCCCTTTCTTCCAAGGCAGCTGAACAGGCAGTGGGCAGATGGATCCTGGTGTGTAGTGGAACAGTAGCTGGAACAGTTATTCTTGTAAGAATCTATACTGATGGAGTCTGGCCTCTCAATAGTAGACTGGCATTTAATAAAGGAGATGAAGCACCCACAATTTGAAAAGAATGGTAAGCCAAATTCCAAAAATACCTGCAATTACCAGTATTTAAAATCCTGAATCATGACAGGACACTGGCAGAATTCATGTTTATCTGGTACATGGAACACTTGCACTGATTGTTTGGTCAAGCTGTAGGCATTGCGTACATCCTGCTTCACAAATGAGTCTGTCAGATATTCTAAGCCTGTTAGACAAATATGATGCCACAGCATTGCAGAGAAACCTCAGGTGACTGTCTAGGAAGCTGGCTGTTTCTGTCATAACTCACATTTTTTGGGAGTCACTTGTTTGCACTTCCTGTTTTACTAGGTAATATTTCCTTCTCAGGTCTCTGAGAGACTTGAAGATTAGATAGTTTTAGAACAGTTTTCCTTGATAACAATTTCACAAAAGAAACTCACTATGAGGTGTAAAATGTGTGAGTTTGAAAGACATAAAAGATATTTTCTGTTGGTAATATAAGTTAGGATGGAAAGTAAATTAGGTGCATTTTGGACTCACTAAAATAGGATAGATAATGAAGTTTTTCTCTGAATTTGTCAAATGCAAATGGACTAGGCATTGTTAATGTATTTATTGCTTGTATATATTGTATATAGTTATTGTTGTTATTGTGTATTTATTCTTATATTAGATATAATTTTTTTATTTTTTAGTAGACAACAAAAGGGGGAAAGTGGGATATATTGTGGCCCTCAATATATTGCATTCTTATTTTTATTTTATTGTCTGATACTTGGGATTTTATACTATCACTAGGACTTATCATCTCTTCTTCAGATCTGTCACATGTATGTTTAACTTACAATTCATGTCAGTATGATAGAAATCAAAACACCTTGCATTTTCATTAGATTCAGGAGAAAAATGTGGAAATTTGAACAAATGGACATTGATATGAGCAAGATCATAGAAACTGGGTTGCAGAACAATGACCTTGAGTCAGACTGTATCTGAATTCACATTAATTTGTATGTTAATTATCTTATAAAATAATGGGTTCACTTAGAATACTTATGCAGGAGGTTGGATTTTATTGGTTCTACTCTCCATTTTCTAATCATTTAGACATCCTTGGAGTACCCTTCTGCCTCATTCTACTTACATCCTTCCATTTTAAATGTGTGCCGTTTCCAGTTCTTTCTGTAAAGCTGTGTGTTCTTCCCTAGGGGAGACTGTTTCTTCTGCAGTCAGAATTCCTTACTTACCATTTCACCCTTTGAACTTTACATAACAACTCTTATACTGGAGCAAAACTTTAGGGAGATTTTCAGAATAGTTTTAACTCAGGGTCTTTGGGTGTTATTTCTAAAACAAATGTTCTTTCTAGCAGGAGGAACATAAATTCTAGTATTTTAGAAGATTCTTGGACAACAACTAAGAAATTTGTTTCCCATGTCAGGTGTTTATGATTTTTAGATCCTCTATTGCTCTTATGAGGACCACTAAGATAGATGAGAAATTAACATATGTATTATTTTTATGTATTTATTCATAGACTTATGTAGATGTAACCAACCGTCTTATTAAATAAGAAACACAGAACCAGTGCAAAGAAGAAAGCCAAGAGGTCAGAGGTAAGAGCTAAAACCTTACCCTTCCTTCTGCGGTGGTCCTACCTCTCTGAACCAGAGCTACTTCCTGTGTGTCTGTGTTTTTATAGTGTTTCTGTTCTGCCTTCTATTGGTTGTAAACCCAACCACAGGCCTTGTCACGGCCTGTCTGTATAGACCTCCAGGTTTTCTATGATTGGTATTGAGATTAAAGGCATGTGTATCCAATACTGGCTGTATCCCTGAACACACAGAGACTTACCTAGCTCTGCCTACCAAGTGCTGGGATTACAAGTGTACGCCACCACTGCCCTGCTTTCCTATGGCTTGCTAATAGCTCTGACCCCCGGCATACAAATAATATTTTAATACAAATAAAATATCACCATACCACTGAGTTTGTTTTCTGTTGGCAATCTAATGCTAGTTTTACAGTCTATACTTAGAAGTAGTTTTTGTTTCACCAGTGAGACTCTCATAGAGAAAACTAGACCTTCATTGATAATTGGTTAGTAATTAGAAATAGATACTGTGCTAGGAATAGAGGAATGTATACATTCCCCTTTTAGCTGAAGGACCTCATCTGGGACAGACAATAGCAGGCCCTGTTGATGTTGCTTTCATCTCTGTTAGATGTGCATCTGTCTTGTTGATGTTGATGGCTTTTTCTCTTAGTGCCTGTATTCCTTCTGCCGCCTACATTCTTTCTGCTTCATATGCCACAGTGTTCCATATGCCCAGAGCAAGGGACAAGAGGGAGGCACACAGTTTAGGGCTGAGAATCCCAACAATGTCTATCACTTTTAGCATAATGCCTGGCTGTGGAACTCTATATTTATTCTCATCTGCTGCAGGAGGAAGCCTCTCTAATAATAATTAAGAAAGGCACTGTTATATATCAGAATGTCACTAGGAGTCATTTTATTGTTATATTCCTCTGGTAGAACTGTAGTACTTGGTATTATTTTAGGTCCTTTTTCTGTCTAACTTCAGGTGCATGGTCATGAAACAGTGTCAGGTATGTTTTCCAATTCATGGTGTGGACCTCAAGTCAAATCAGATATTGGTTGGTTGCTGCATGAATCTCTATGACACTACAGCACTACCATGTCTTGCAAGCCAGACACTTATGTGAGAATGTGTGTGTGTGTGTATGTGTGTGTGTTAAGTTTAACATGTATTGAATATACTTTAGATTGTTCTGTCATTGTTTGTTTTTATTTGTTTTGTTTTACTCTAGTTGAATGTTTTTCTTAGTTTGTTTTCAAAATGGAGAAAAAAGAGGTCATGAAGTGGGGTGGGTGGGCATTTAAGGAGGATCTTGGGTTACAAACCATGATCACCACATATTGTACAAGAAAATATATTTTGAAAAGTTACCCATTCCAAAAAAAAGAGGCCAGTCGGTGGTGGCACATGCCTTTAATCCCAGCACTTGCGAGGCAGAACCAGGTGCATCTCTGTGAGTTTGAGGCCAGCCTGGCCTACCAAGTGAGTCACAGGAAAGGCACAAAACTACACACAGAAACCCTGTCTCAGAAAAAAAAGTTACCTGATGAACAAGTTTTCAATGATGGAATCTGGTTTGTTTGCAACTTAAATATAGTGATTCACATAATTTAACCTCCATTTTATTCTTGAAATTTTACAACTTGTAAACTATAAAAAGACTGATTACTGATAAATGACAAGATACAAGGCATACAGCATGTGATGTCTTTCATGTTTATATAAATATACATTAGACTAGAAATAAGAAGAGTCATAAACGTTGTTCCCAAAGAATTATTTATCAGTTATGACATGTTGATAAAATGTAGAGAAATGGGTCCTCATAAATGTACAGTAGTCACACAATACAGAGTTTCAGCTGAAAGAATATAGGGCAGTTTATCAAAATTGATGAACTGTGAAGGGCTGAGTACAGAAAATCTTTAGGTATGTGTGTCAAATTAGATGTGAAGACAGGTTGTACAGAACCATTTATAGCAGAGAGTTGAACAATGTTTGTAGATTTAACATAAACTTTATGTAATTGACTTCTTGGGTAAGTACTTGATTAACTCAAATCTGACATTAGCCTATAATTAAAAAATGTATTGGTCTGTGTTCTACTCACTACACAGCTCATTATGCAATTAAAAAAGTTAGTAATTCCTTTCTGTCAAAAGTGTATTAATTTTTTAATATGTGCTTTTCTTCATAGAAGCAGCATACATGAACTGTAAGCTTGATGAATCCAGGAAACCTATCAAGGGCATAAAAATACATGGAAATGTATGATATCATGTGGTGTTATAACGTGAAAGTTATACAGTGTTGAAGAGGTGAAGAATACATACACATCTCATTCATCTCTCATATAATATAGAGAGCACAATAATTTTTATGAATTCAACTTTCTAATTTAGAGAAATTTGTAAATAATATTAGAATTGAGAGAATAAAGATGGATTTATCAATAAAAGAAATCAATACATATAAAATCGTAAATCACTATTTTATCTGTGACAACTGAAACCTTGGTGATAAACAAGATGGAAGACTTCTCTATAATTAAGAAAAACATGGACTATGCCGTAAAATTGACTTTTCCTTTAAAATGTCCTTTGTTCCTAACATGATGAAGCACATTTCTATGTGGTTTGAACAAAATAATATGGCACTTGGGGATAAAGATGCAACCTAGGAGACCTGCACTGGAAGCCAAAATAGAGAAGACTTCCATGGCCACAGTGATTTTCCCCTTGGTGCTGTGGTAGACAGGGAGGAAGGTGACCCACACACTGAAGAACACCAACATGCTGAAACTGATGAACTTGGCTTCATTGAATGTGTCAGGCAGGTTCCTGGACAGGTAAGCCATAGTGTAGCTCCCAAGTGCCATGGAGCAGAGGTATGCCAGGACAGAATGGAAGGCAAGAGTGGAGCCCTTGTTGCATAGAATAATTATGTGTCCATGTTCAGAGTAAGCATCTGAGTCAATAAATGGAGGAGAGGTGCTCACCCAAATTCCACAGAGCACAAGTTGGATAAGGGTGCAGACAGGAATGATAAGATTAGTAGCCCTGGATATCATTATCCACCTTATCAGTCTCCCTGGCAATGTGATCTTGAAAGCCAGAACCACAGTAACAGTTTTGGCCAAGACTGTGGAGTGAGCCACTGTGAATAAAACTGCAAATGTGTATTGCTGCAGGATACAGGTTGCTGTGTTGGGATGGCCAATGAAGAGCAATGGACAGAGAAAACAGAAGATCAGAGTGATGAGCAGGATGTAAGAGAGAGTCTGATTGTTGGCCTTGACAATGGGAGTGTGGTGGTACTTCACAAAGATACCAAGAACACCAGCTGTTAGGGCAGAGAAGCCCAGGGCCAAGTAGGTGAGTGCCTTCCCCAAAGGGTCTTCATAAGACAGAAAAGTCACTGCTTTCTGGAGGCAGTTGTTCTGCTCTGTGTTTGCATATTGACTTTCTGGACACCTCACACAATGATCCATATCTACTGAGGAATTAAAGTTATTGTGAGTCTCTGCACAGGTTCTCATTTTATCTCAAGCTACTTCCCAGAACTAGCTCTCTGGCAGTTACCCACATTTCCTTTTCATGTTTCAGACTCAAGTAAATAAGTGTTAAATAGTGATGATTACCAAATGATATCTAATCAACCATTCCACATCGATACTGACAAGTCTGTCCTTCTCATTGTTATATTTAAATATATTTTCAATTAAGTGATAATTTGTATTCTTATATTGCCATAAACTATTGAATTAAATTACATAAGCCTAACTTGATCATATCATCACCTCTTTCTGTATTCCCTTGTGTGACTTTTTCATGTGAGTTAAGTAAAAATTACATGCTTTGGTATGTCTTTCTTTTAATGTTTTTCTCAGTCCCTATATCAAAACTTATCTATTTACATTGAATTTATTGAATTCTTCAAACTGTTTATTCTCTGATAATTCTTGTAGGAATGAGAATTATTAGATTCTTGAAAGATGGAAAAAAATCCCCTTGTGAATCTGTTTAATCATTCCCAGGGAGAAAATATCTGTTGAACAGATAGATATGAAACTCTGGGTTTAGTCTTAGTTGATCATGGAATAAGTTTTGTGATACTTTATCATTTATAATTTGTAAGTTTCATCTTGAATTCAAGAGATACAATGTCAATCTATTTATTACATATTTTCATTAAAATATTTCCATTACATACTTCAATTAAAATACTTGATATTTTTGCAAAGTGAAATTTGCAGTTTAATTGGTGTTGAAAATTCTAATTAAAAATCTATGGAATTCATCTTTCTGCTAGAGTCTGTAGCATCTTTTATTCCATTATCAGCGTTTTATTTGTTTCTTCCAGATGTGCTTCCTGTTGTGCTCACACTCCTGAGGAAATTTGTCTCTGTTATATTCCATGTGTTTATTTCTATTGGTTTCTAACAAATGATGAGTGATACATCTGCACAACCCCATATATTATTTTGTAAATGCACAAGGTACATAAGTCATGATACACATTAAATAAAGATTTAAATATGAATTTTAAAATATAGATACAACTCACTCTATAGGATTTGAGGTTTAGGATTCATTATTTTGAAATATTAACATTTATGTTGTATTTTCTTCTTTCTTACTTATAATAATTTAAAGTGTCTCCTTAAACTACAAACATGCATTTGATATTGATGTTTTTAGTTTCCTCCAATGAATAAAATTAGCATGTTCATGAACTTACCATGTATATAGAGTACCTATACTTTGCATTAAGACTTTGATGGTCTGTCTAGTCAGTCTCAATATGCATGTTTTAAATTTAGCAAATTAAAGCCACCAAAATTTGCAAGTTTCTATCTTTATAAATAAAGTTAAGACATCTGTGTTTTCAGGAAAAACATTGTTACTCAAAGTATTCCAATTAATATATGAAAAATTCTCACTAGACATTAATGTTGAGGAATCCTCATTAATTTCCTCTCCATATTCAACATTGTGTTTGTGTGTGCTTTGCACTCAGTGTTCTCAATTGTCTCATGCCTATTTTCTTGTCTTTGGATATATTCTGACATAAAGTTCCTCTACTTTGTCCACCTATTCCTGGAAAAAAGGGTCCTTCAAATTTAGTGTCCTACTTTGTTAAAAGACCAAGGGTTTGCATTTATGCATGGCATGGCTTATTCACAATAGTATCATTACAGAAGTCATGATAGGCCATTTCAAATAGTTTTCATGAAGCATTGTCCTATAATTTACCTCTTCTAGGTTTAATAATGCTTCCATTAACTTGTTTAAAAACAGAGACAATTGTATACAATGAATCAATGAGTACTTATTACACTCTTTAGCTTATGTTAATCAAATTAACACAGAAGTTATACAAATCTAGATTCAAATTCATGATACATAGCAACTATTGATTTAAAATAATTGTGTTCAATAAAAGATTCTCATAATAGGTTATTGACATACTTCCCTAGTGGTTATAGTCTGGTCCACAACAAGTTTTAGATTTAATATCTATGTTACTGAAGCATATCCCAATCCATGGATGTTACAGAGCTTGAATTTTTAATACTCATATGGGGATGGAGGAAAAATGGGAAGAAAGATACACTTTAAGGGAACGTTGAATGTTATTTTACTAGAAATCAAAATATGAAGGTAGATAAATGGTTCTGTGGTTCAGGATACTATTACTCTTAAGGAGGACCTAGTTTCAGTTGCAAGCGCCCACAGAAATATCAATGCTATCTGTGCCTCCATCTCCAGGAGTTCTGAAAACCTCTTCTAACTTTCATGTGCACTAAGCATGTACATGTGCACATACATCTATGCAGGCAAAACACTCACAGATAAAACAAAAGGAAAAAGAATCTAAAACAAAACATATTAAAACATGTCCACAGGTAAATCAAATATGATCTTTCTGATCACATCTGATAAACCTAGAACCATGACTGAAATTATGCAATGAGTGGCATAAGGGTCCGATCCTTAAATATGTGCCAATCATGAACTAAATATGCTTTGAAATGCAAGAAAATTCAGTATTTATAATGTGTGTGTTTTCGTGTGCATGCTGTTGTGCATGTGTGTGTGCATGTGTGTGTGTGTGTGCGTGTGCGTGTGCTGTGTGTGTGTGTGTGTGTGTGTGTGTGTGTGTGTGTGTGTGTTAAATGCCATGGTGAAATAAAGCAGACTATTCTGTGACTGGTAAATTTGTTCTCTGAAAGGAACAATGGCTCCAGTGGATCAAATATATGAATCAAGTATGAGATTCAACAGCCTGAGCACCATTTAAAATGATGATAAAAGAAAAAAAAAAATGAAAATAAAATGTAACAGACATTATTTTTACTTCTAAGTGAAAAAACCAACAGGACTTATCTCTACTTTTCCTTCCCAGAACTTCTCAGCTTAGAAATTGCAGAACACTGTGGAGAGGTGGGGAATACGCCAGTTAGACTGACACTTACCTGTCTCATTGGAAATCTCATTGTCTGGACAACGAGTGCAATCATAGCAGCAGGCAGCCTTGCCCTCCTGGGGTGATTTCCTGAATCCAGGAACACAGCTCTCACTGCACACAGAGTGAGGAAGCTGGGAATTAAATAGTGAAAAGGAAATACTCAGGAGTGTATAGTTTTAAAACAAAAAATATTATTTCTCAATATTGGACAATGAGATGGCAAGTTTTTATAATTATTCTTTGCACATTCTTGTTTTGATGCTTCTAATTTCAATATAGTATATACATGAAGATCAATGTGTTTAAATAATGGTCTAGAGATAATAGAAATCTGAACAATTGTGAAAATATAAGAGGTTGGGCAAAAAAAGATGTTTGCTAACTGAGTACACGTTTAAATGGGCAACTGTAATGCCATCCTCTTCTTGTTGTATACTTCATGACTGCTAGAGTGAGAGTATCATTGTTTCCCAATGGTCATGCTTAATTCACATTTGTTTACTAGACAGGACTCAGAGTTAGTATATAAACTTCTCTCTGTGACTTTCTTTGAGAGATGATCTACATTAAGGGATTTGAAGTGGGAAGAAATATTTGATAATTAGGTATTCCATTTCATTGGGTGTAGTTAAGGACAGGAAAAAACAAAAAGTATGAGAAGAGAGTGTTCACATCTGTCTACTTTCTGACTGGAGATACAACATGACTCACTTTCTCAGGTTCCTGCCATGATTTCCTGAATCATTATGAACTGCTCACACCAAGTGTGAACAATAAGTCAATGTTTTTAAGTTATGTCAGCCTATATTTTTTTTTGGTTGTTTGACAAATTGTTTCTTTTTTCATGAGGAAGATATGTAATTAACCCATGTACATGTGCCCTCCATGCTAGAGTGCATTGCCAGGTGATGAAAGCAAAATGATCATGTCCTGATATTTCCTAATCTGGGAGTCAAATTACTACTCATGTCAAGTGGTTTGAGGACAGGAATGTAAATTTAATGAATAGACACTGTATTTATTATTGGAAAAATGTGTCCAAAGATAAAAGTATGAAAAAACAAACAATCACATGTTGTATAAGCAACAAAAACTTTCTCAAATGACAGTAGTTTGGGGCATGCAGATGGGCATTCAGTAAGAAACCAACAATCTTACATCCACAAACAAATCTCTATTGACATAAGGATCAAAACAATGAGATAAGATCCAGCCCACCTCTGCAAATCTTATACCCCACTGTATCATATGGTCAGACAGAAACAGTTCTTGGCCCTGTGGAGCATTTGGAGAAAATGTTCCAACTTTTATCTTTTGTCTGAGACCATCTGGAAAATTCCAGAGGTTGAGAATATCATAGTCTGCATCAAATTTCCTTTGTGAATCCAAAACCATAAGTTTTTCGGCACCATTTTTGAAATGGATATTCTTGAGATAAGGGTGTACCTAGAAGAAATGCAGAACTTTATGATGAATTTATTCCCAGAAAGGCTCAACAGAATCCAATGAAGGTATAGGTCCCAAATCCCTGACATTAATTGGAAGCTATACCAAGCTATCAACATTTTAATGGATGAAGACTAAAGTTGAATATATCATGTTTCTAGACTATTATTTCAAAAGAAAGAATTCACACATGCTTACACAATAACAAGTAGACAAACAAAAATATTTACTCCATGAATGTTGATTCACACAAATTCCAAAACCTTGAAGTGCTAGCCACATCCAAATATTTAAGTAATCTACTCAAAGTTTCAGTTTGTAAATTGGGGTGTTCATGTCCAAAATGTAATAAAATGGTCAGTTAGGAATCATAACCATAAATTCAGAATTTAAACTTTAAGGATCTAATAGCATTTGACGTTTTAGGATCTAATTCTCCTATTTCTGTTCTGAAATATGCTTTAAAATAATGGGGTTTCAATTGAGGATAGCAAGATTCTGATGTTAATTGTAACACAAAGTAGATGATGAGATACACACATTTAAATATTCTTATTACCACCCATTCATCATGAACAATAACACATGTGTCTGCAAAGACTTCTAGATGATGAATTTTATACAGTCTCTCAGGTGCTTTTTTGTAAAACCTGCCACTGTATACAATCATGTAGTGTGTTCTTTAGAAACCTCAGTATGTCACAGGCTATGTATAAAATATACAGAAAGAGAAATTACCTCCCAAGGGTAGGTATTTACCGCCCCATTGCTATGATGGTGGATTTCTACTTGTTTGACAGTCATCTCATGGAGACTGTGAGCCACAGCATATACAGAATTATATACATTGTAACTCTCTTCACTCATGTCCATTTCCAAAGCATTTCCAGGCAACATTTCCAAAGAAGCATTGGGGAGACAGTTAACCAAACTTTTACAATCAGGTCCAGAAAAAGAGCAATTGAAATATGTGTTCCAAAGAAGAGCAAGGATATGATCTCTCGGATATTTGGAAGGCTTGTATGTCTGGATAAACTTCCTAAAATCAGGAATCTCAGCATGGTGATGTGCAAAAATGAGACTACCATGGAATGGATCAAATATGAAATAAGGGACATGAGTAGTTACATCCCATTGTGACTTTATGATCCAGACTTTCCAAGCACTTGAATGTATACTTATATATATTATTATAGCATATAAAGATTTAGTGACATCATAAATGATAACCACATTTGCAGATGATTTCAGGATCTGTGGATGCATTGTTCTGGATTTAAAATCAGAGTTCATCCAGTTGAATGGAATCATTTCTACAAAAGCTACACACACTCTGTTTCTATCCATCTCTCCTCTCAAGTTGGATAGAATCTCAGCTGCATTGTGGTCATCTATGAGAACCAGTCCCACCCAGTTCCAGCTAAAATGAACCATCAAAATGACAATGCCATGTGACAGAAATGTGTCCCTGGGTGCTGTCTGGTAGAGAGAAGAAAACTGGCCTCTGTCACTTAGAATAGTGTCAAATTGCCCAAAAGTAATCTAAAGAAAATTTCAAATAGGAAACAAGAGTGAAAAGATTGACATAGAATACAGTCTTAAACCTGAGGTGACACTTTGGATTGGTATAGACTAACTTCTGCTCATGGTATTTTAAACTCCCATCCTTTCTCTGGAGACATTTATGAAGAATTCGTCACAAGAAACAGAGTTTTCTAAACACTGACTATAAGCTCCACCCTCTTTCTCTTCTCTCTCATAAGCAAAGTATATAAGGACATATAAACAAATGCCTGATTTATTCTCCAATAGATGAAAGTCACAGCCTCACTTCTTTACATTTGAAAACACCTGAAATGTCTCCAGTTTAATATGAGTTTCTTGTTCCCTCACAGCCATGTACCTCACCTGTGGATATTTGTAAAGATTCAGTAGTCTCCCAATTTGTATGGACGTTTCCCATGATGTTCCTGTCAGTAAAGCAGCAGGCTTGTTCTCCCTTCTACATGTGTAATTGGGGATATTTATTCTCATTCCTATGAGGAAAAGTAAAGTTTCCTGCAGAATATCCAGGTGATTGTTTATGACATTATATAGCTCAAATCCTAGAGATGTGTTGGGTAAGATATGAGTGTTCCTGTTGATCTCCTCAATGGCAAACATGAAGGCCAAAGAAAACTGGTAGCTCCTCAATTTGAACCTGGAGAGAAAGATTGCCAATACTTATGATGGGGACTCACATCATATCTTTCGGTAAGATGTTGGGCCACATCCTGATGATATAGTAACAATGGCTTTTATATTGTCAATATTATATATCTACAAACATTTTTTGTCATCAGGGTAATGGTTATAGTTTCAATGTCATGGTATATAAGGTTAGTGATGTTTTAATTAAATTTCTGGACTGGAACATTGACCTGGACTGATATAAACCTTGGAATCTCTAGGATGGGAAAACACAAACATAATTCTTTGATGCTCTAGTGAAATAACCAGGAGAGGGACACTTCCATCCTTTAAGCTTCAATTGTTCTGTACTATAAAAACTCCAAGGCTCCCACACCACATTCACTCTGTCTGTATATAGATGGAGACTGCAGCCTTTCAGTTCTTCTGATTAAAGACCAATGACGCTTATGGGAGTCTGCCTGTGTCACATGCATCAACCCCAAGCAATCTTGGATATGAACCTGGCAGGGGTTATAGCTACCCACACCCATGCACATCTCTTTGAACAACCTTCCTCTCTCCCATTGCCATCCCCTCTCCTTTCTAAGAGCCATACAATGAAGAGCAGAATGACTGAGTGAGTTTCCTGTAGTTTAACAGCCTATAGTCATGACTTAAACCCTCTTGGGTACTTTGTGCTATTTGTTTTATTTTCCTCTGTTGCCTGCCTCTTTCTTTATTCTTTCACTATGTTCTTACCTCCCACACAAAGTGAATTACACAACAGCTTTGAAAGCCCTGATAATAGATGAAATTATATTACTCTGAAGCTGAGTTCATTTTGAACAGAAAATATGACATGGTTTATTGAACACATGACTTGAGTATCCTTATCAAATGAAAGCAACTATGTAGCTTGGCTGCTAACATTGCTAATGGTATGATAAAGAATGCATATGCCATGTGACTTCTACACCATCTTGGTAAATGTGATCACTTTGGACAGTCCAAAATGGTGGCCACTATTATATGCCACAGTCCCATTGAGTTCAATGGGATCCCCATATCCATTTAACATATGACAATGGAGAAAATATCAGACCTCTATGGTGTTTTTTTGTCATTTTTAAATATATTTTCCTCTGTTTTTTGAAATTAATAGGTTATTACATGATATAATTACTGGCTTCTATAGAGATCCTAACACGTATCCCAATTGAGACTCTAAGGATAAATGGCCTTGTGAGAGACAAGCTGAAGCCAGGAAAGTGCTACTATGTCAGGCTCTACTGGGTCTCACTGCTAATTCTGACTGGGAAGTCCAAGTTCATTTTCTTCTAATTGCAATATAATATCCTTTGCCCCTTATGCTCCTTTGTTCTCTGATACTTTGCTTTTGTTTCTGCCCAAACTAACAACATGTTGACTAAAGATCCCTCTGTTAAATTTTCCTTTTACAATGAAAAAATAAAAATCTAATCCCAACCAACAATCATCATAAAATCTTGGTTTATTAGAATTTGTCGTTTGTATTAATTGTGTCTAGACTATCCATATGAAATTATGGTTTGTTGTTCATATCATGTATTTAATAACAAAATGATTATGAGTAAATGTTCCTGTTAAGTAAATTTTCTGATTTGACTCTCCCTAGATCATTTTGTTGTTAGTAATACTAAACCTAAAAAAATCTTAAATAAAATCAATCTGACAAGTAGATAAAATAGACAGAAATGACCATGCTTCTGAACACTTCTTTGGAACAATTTACCTGAGGTTTTAAATATAAATTTAATATCTACATTTAAGTTGAAGACATATGAAATCATACAATTATGGTCAAAATGATATCTACTTGATGTCTATCACAACTCTAGTTTTACAATATGTTTCATATCCCTTAAGGTTATCCATTACCTTTAAGATATTATTGTTCCTAAAACAGGATATGTTACTCATATTGGAAATTTTCCATCCTTTATGTACAAATAAGTTATAACTGTGTTTTTAAATTTGATATATATATATGCATACATGTATGAATGCATATACAGAAATAAATATTTTAATGATTATAAGGATATTTCTCACCATTGAAGCCTCATTAAAACAAATAAATGAATAAATATGTGTTTGAAGATCCAACACAGGGATTTTGTCCTATTAGTTAAGTTAGACAACAGACTCTTTCATTCCTTTAATGGACTAAAATGACCACAGAGGGACATCTTAATAGTTAATACAACTTTAAGAGATAAGTAGGTTACTTGACAATATTTTTAAAAGGTGGAAGGGGAATATTTATGTATGAAATGATAAATTATCTTCACACATACTGAGTAAAGAATTTTCAGTGTGACTAACTCTGTGTCATCACACTCTCATCAGAAATACCTTACTTATTTTCTGTAAGTATCCCTCATGAATTCATGGGTTCTCTATGGAGAACTTTGATGAGAATGAAATTTGGTGTCACTGAGACCTTAAAGAGAAGAGACAGATTTTACTTAAGGCCTCCCCATTGATAGAATATTCTCACAATACATAGTAGATGTATTTGATAAGCCTCTTATGTCTCATGGTCTGTTCATTTGGATACAAATCACATCAAAAGGAGTTATCATTGTGTATTCATTTAGCAAGGGGTGGGTTTGCAATGGCTAATTTTGGTTATCTACATCACTATGTATAATCTGAACCTTAGAGGTAGCAAAACAGTCTTTTAATCCAGTTATTTTAGACACGTATTTAATCTGGAACTTTAGCAGGAAGACACACCTTTAATGCAGTTCATATATGATGGAAGCCTATATAAGGACATGGGAGAAGGAAACTTTGATTTCTGTCTGCTTGCTATCACCTCACTACCAAGTCCATTCCTTCACTGGCATTACATCTTCTGGATTCCAGAATATATATCATGATATGTGGCTTGACATTTCTAATCCTGGGATTTACCTTTATCCTCTACATCATGTATTCAAAGTACTATATGTATACATGCAAATGTGAAAAGTTTAAAAAAAAACCACTGAGTAGTAATACACACATAATAACTAAACTGACAACAGAGATAAAATAAAGCTTCATTTGTAGAATAAAAATAAAACAAATCTTTTAAATAGAAAAAAATTCAGAGAATTTGAAAGCTAAAGTATTCATGCTATAATATTTTATTCACAAATTCAAGAAACACACAACACACACACACACACACACACACGTATTTGAAGAATTAGAAAAGAAAAGAAAGATGGGTCCTGCTTGCGTATCCATTCTGTAAGCCTATGTCTTTTTATAGGTGTATTAAGTCCATTGATATTAAGGGATATTAATGACCAGTGATTGTTCATCCCTGTTATTTTTTGGTGGTAGTGTGTGTGTACTTCTCTTCTTTGGGGTTTACTGCTGTGGCTTTATCTATTGCCTGTGTTTTGGAGGGTGTATCTGACTTCCTTAGGTTGGAATTTTCCTTCTAGTGCTTTCTGTAGGGCTGGGTTTGTGGATAAGTATTGTTTAAATCTGGCTTTGTCTTGGAATGTCTTGTTCATTCCGTCTATGATGATTGAAAGTTTTGCTGGGTATATTAGTCTGGGCTGACATCCATGGTTTCTTAGTGTCTGCATTACATCTGTCCAGATCCTTCTGGCTAATTGTCGTGCTAGAAACCCTATCCAATGACTGAGGGAACCGGATGCAGAGATCCACGGTCAGGCCCCAGGTGGAGCTCCAGGAGTTCAATTGGTGAGAAAGAGGAGGGTTTGTATGAGCGAGAATTGTTGAGACCAAGGTTGGAAAAAGCACAGGGACAAATATACAAACGAAAGGAAACACATGAACTATGAACCAATAGCTGAGGAGACCCCAACTGGATCAGGCCCTCCGGATATATAAGACAGTTGATTAGCTTGATCTGCTTGGGAGGCATCCAGACAGTGGGACCGGAATCTGTCCTCAGTGCATGAACTGGCAGTTTGGAACCTGGGGCTTATACAGGGACACTTGGCTCAGCCTGGGAGGAGAGGACTGGACCTGCCTGGACTGAATCTACCAGGTTGAACTCAATCCTCAGGGGAGTATTTGCCCTGGAGGAGATGGGAATGGGGGTGGGCTGGGGGAAGGCAGAGGTGGGGTTGGGGGTGGGAGGGGGAGAACAAGGGAATCCGTGGCTGATATGTAAAATTAAATTTAATAAATAAATTGTAAAAATGAAAAAAAGAAGAGAATGTTCTCATCATGAAAAATGGTTAATATTTTGTAGAAATGTGTATCTAGTTATGTAAATATATTGCAATAAATTTAATTTTATACTGAAAAGTTAATTAAAAATAAAATTAAAAATGTATTTTAATTACAAAACCAAACAATAACTAAAATCAAAAAAATGATAAGAATGTTATTCATAGTGATAGAAAATCTCCATGACTGAATGTAGAGTTTTCTGGAGGCCAGAAGTGGAATTACTGTTTCATATGTCATTTTATTTCTATTTTAAAATTTTGATGAGCCTCCAAAACAATTTTCCTAATATCTCTGTACATCTTAATGCACACCAACATGAAATAATGATTTCTGTTTGCCAACAGACTTTCAAATGCACATGGTTAGATTTCTTGATGATAATCATTATAGTGGGGTAAACTTGTACTTCTAGATAGTTGTAATTACATTTATACATCAATGGTACAGCCAAACATTTTTTAGGCAAGGAGGAAAATGAACAGTTGAGAACAAAGATCCTATACAACAAAGGCAGCTGACAGGCTGGGTATCAACATGCAGTAGAGTGAAAAGCAACCGTTACCTACAACTTGTATAGGAATCAATTCAAAATAATCACAGTCCTTAGCTTAAAACATGAAACACTGAATGTGATAGGAGAATACACAGCTAATAATTGTCAAGACATTAATGTAGGCAAGAACTTACTGAAGAGAATGCCAGTGATACACAAATTAGCCTTAGATATCAAAAAAAGTATTTGAACAAAATGAATATGGAACTACAAAACAGTATTCTCTACACCAAAGAAAACTCTCATCAGAACACCATATAATGGGAGAAAACACATTCCATATGTTCTTTAGTTCTTGAACTAATGTCAAATATTTTCAGTTAACTGAAGGAGTTTTAAATCAAGGTAACACACAGCCTCCAACCAACAAACCGGTAATAACATGAACTAATCTTCTACCAAAGAAAAACTCATACAGCTAGCACCTACTTTACAAAGTTTTTAACATCACTGATCACCAAGTAAATGTAAAACTAAAATTAAGCATTGATTGTTTCCAGTAATTGGTGTAGAGCAATAACTAAGATACATGAGCAGAAAGAGAAAAAGAACAAAATGTCCACTATGGATTTCTGAATGTTTTTCAATTCACATCATTTCCATTGAAAAATCAAAGGAGATAGAATATGTTAGAAATTCACTTAAAAGGATAATATGAAAGACTGGAAAAATTAATGGGTGGTTAATCCATTGATATTTCAGGGAACTTTAAATGACATGCAGATCACATTATTAATGAAGGTAAATGGAATAGAAGAATTGAAGTACTTATATTTGTAGACTGTGGGTATACATGAAAAAAATGAATAGTGAAGTTAAGAACGGAAAGCTTTTGATCAATCTTGAAATTCATATTTTTATTTTACAAAAAGAAATGTGGACCTATTTGAAAGGAATTGTGAGAAATTTTAGAATAACCACAAAGCAAATCTTTGTCCTGTAACATGAAATACATTTATTGGAAGAGAGCACCTAATTAGAAACATTGTGAAGTCCAAACTATCAAGGAATATATTCTCCATGAAACTGAAAACCTTCTGTAAGGCAAAGGACACTGTCAAAAGAACAAAACAGCAGTCTACAGAATGGGAAAAGATCTTAAGCAACTCCATATCTGACAGAGGGCTGATATCCAAAATATACTAAAATCAGGAAACTAAATATTAAGAAACCAAATAATCCAATTAAAAATGGGGTACAGAACTAAACAGAGGTTCTCAACAGAAGAATCTCAACTGGCGAAGAATCACTTAAAGAAATGTTCAACATCCTTAGCCATGAGACAAATGCAAATAAAAAGAACACTGGTCATCCATCTTTTTTTTTTTGGTCGAGACAGGGTTTCTCTATATAGCTTTATGCCTTTCCTGGAACTCACTTGGTAGCCCAGGCTGGCCTCAAACTCACAGAGATCCGCCTGCCTCTGCCTCCCAAGTGCTGGGATTAAAGTCGTGCACCACCAACGCCCGGCCAACTGGTCATCCATCTTACACATGTAAAAATGGCTAAGATCAAAAACTCAAGTGACAGCTCATGCTGGTGAGAATGTGGAGCTAGAGGAACACTCACTCCTACAATAATGGAGGGAATGAAAACTTGTGCTGCCACTTTGAAAATCAATATATTGTTTTCTCAGGAAGGTAAACATAGTTGTAGATCAAGACCCAGCTATACCACTCCTAGAAAATACACCCAAAGGATGCTCTACCATATCACAATGGTTTTTGTCCAACTGTGTTCATAGCAGCTTTATTTGTAGTAGCCATGAACTAGAAACAACCTAGATGCCTTTTAACTGGTGAATGTATGAAGAAATTGTGGCACATTAACACAATGAAGTATTACTCAGTTTTAAAAAAAATAACATCATGAAATTTGGTGGCAAATGGATGGAACCAGAAAAGGTCATCCTGGGTGAGTTAACCCTGACTCAGAAACACAAATATGGTATGTACTCACTTATAAGTGGATATTAGCTATAAATAGAACTACACTACAATTAACAGACCCATAGAAGCTAAGTAACAAGGGGGGATCATCCGATGGGAGAGAGGGTTGCATGTTTCAGTTTCTCAACACAACAGATCTACTTGTAATTGCATTGTTCAAATGCCATATTGACTTGTCATGTAAGCTTTACCTTTAAGTGAATGTTAAAAAATGATGCTCATAGATGAGTAGAGAGATTCTCTGTTTGGAGTCTCTTAGGGGATATTGTGGTCCACTCATAAAATACATTTTAAAAATGTACCTGACAAGGAAACTAGCCATCCTGCTCATATGAATTAATACACATTAATCTGAAAGGAAATACTTCCTTGTAATATGTATATATACCTAGTATAAATAGTTATATATATATATATATATATATAAATTAGGACTGCATGAAAGTAAAATAAAATTAGAAATTAAGACACAAAAATATTAATGTGATGAATATATTCCTGGCCACACATTCCATGTACATTTTGTTACGATTATCAGAAAGAAAATACCTATGTGCATACAATCAAAATGTGAGGAAAATCAAGCATGAGAGGAAAATGCAAAAGAAACCCACATTCCACATAAGGGCACATAGGCACACTCCTGTAAATGGATTTCTGTCACCACATTTGCTGTGTCTATTTCAGACTAAACTGTCAATACATACTTATATCTATCAACTTTTCCTCCCTGATCATTTTTCCTGCTCTATATCCCCAGGACTGATGAATTAGCACTGCATCCAGGTTTCAGCAAAAACACAATTGTATCAGCACGACCTAAATGTATCTTCTTTCTTAATTGTCCATCTGCTCACTCCTCACCTGTACCTTGTTTCTGCTTTTCCATTTTACAGGGTGTTGTTCTAAATTAAATGCACGACATCTTCCTCCATTTCAGACCTTAATAAGTGGATTCTATGGCTACAGGAATGTCTGCATGGAGTAAAACAAATCCCACATCCTTCACAAAGACTCCTGCTTAGACATTTCTCTCCAGCAGAGTCCACTCAATGCTACTGCCATTGTCTGCCATGGCCTCTAATCCAAATGGCATCAAACTAGATACAACCAGCAGAGGTCACCAACAATATCTATGTGTCTTGCAGAACACACTCATACCAGATGTAAATAATTAGAAAAACTGGAATGAAATGGAGAGTATGGTGCAAGATTGACAGAATCTAAAAGATTACTAATCAGAATTATACACAAAAATTGTATTTCATTTTGAAATCATTTTAACAGATGAGGTCCCAAAACCAAGTTCTCATATTCTGACTTCCAAAACAGCAGCAGCTAGCAAGGCAGTCCCTGTCACTCTATCATCATATGAAGACTCTGTAGTCACTGCAATTAATAGCATTACATATTCTCAAAGGGAAAAAACTACACTTTAACAACTGCCTAAAACAATGTGTCAACTTTTGAAAATCATTGTCTCTGTGGAGAAAGCCATGAAAATGTCTTACCCATGAACAACAAAAGGCAAGGCAGAGGAATGTAGAGAGATTCAGAGTACCAACTTTACTAAATAACATGAATTAAAACAAACCCTTCTTTCTTTGAGAGATGAAAAAAGGGAACAGGAGGAAGACACACCTGGAAAAGAGTTCTGTGTATACAGGAGAGGGAATGCCAGGATGGGAAATGAAAGTTAAATTCATGTGAATGCAAATTTAGTTGAGGACAATGAAATCCGAATTCCGGAAAGGAATAAATTTTAAAAGCACTTACTCTATTGGCTCTTCAACTTCACATCTAGAATCATATATATCCATGCAGTAATAATTAACAAGTGAAAATAGTGCAGCAATAATCACATTTCCATCACTATGTATAGGACTTAGTGACTTTAAATCACACTGAAAAGCATCAAAGGAATTAAGAGTAACAAGAGTCTGCAGGAGCAAGAAAGGAAAAATCCAAGAGAACATCATAAAATACAAGTGTCTACCACAGTGTAACACGGATTCCAATGTGTTCAGCAGCTACTTATACAGCTCAAATATTTGTGAGCACAAGAGTTTGTACTAGTTTTGGTGACTGACATCATCACTCTAATCACAGATATTTTTGACAAGCCTCTTCTACACTCCATGGAGAATTGTGGACAATTTTCTTCCCTGAGACTTCCCATCTGAGACCTGCACTCAGGATAAAAACAAGTTTCAAAACTCATTTGGGATCTTCTTTATCCACAGGCCCATGACTTCATCTAGGAAGACAGAACAGCAAGACTCCAATGATGACTCCCCTTGAATGGACTTGGCAAGAGCACTCTATCACAAAAGTCACATGAGACAGTGACTCAGGATGATGCAAAGACATTGCAAGGGAGGAGATGAGAAGTAAAACATTCTGGAAAATGTCCCAACCAGATATAGTTCAGTGAAAATCAGTAGGACATCCTGCTTTTTAAAACTGATTATTCTCTATGCCAATCTATCTTGTCAATGGCCTGGGGAATCTAAAAACACTTTTTCTACAAACCTTGCATGTTTGCATACCAAAATTTCTTCCATGTCCCCATATACTTCAAAATTCTCTTTACCACCCTTGGGAAACTGATAGGCTGAATTCACTAATTCCAAATTAATGGCTCAATCAATGGTGAGATTATGTTTTCTGTTTACTTTTTCAACTCAGACCTACTGTGCTTTGTTTGATTTTTCAATGTTGAATCATTCCTTTGATATAAAATCCCAATCAATCCCTAGACCAGAGAAAAGATTCAGACACTATGTTTTCTTTAATGTGAAGTATTGAATACACCCCTTCCATTTTCCCCAAATAAATAAATAAACAAACAAAGAAACAAACAAGAGCTTATATCCACCATACATCATGTATAAAGTGTTCATTCTTAATACTTTAAGACACTATGTTTTCTTTAATGTGAAGTATTGAATACACCCCTTCCATTTTCCCCAAATAAATAAATAAACAAACAAAGAAACAAACAAGAGCTTATATCCACCATACATCATGTATAAAGTGTTCATTCTTAATACTTTAAATGAAGTTAATCTTAGGAGGAGAAAGTGCCATGATTGTAAATTTAATTTCATGTGTGCAAATATACACAACATGTTAGCCATAACTTCACATAGGTTCCATTCTATTACTTTATACAACCTTAGTGGCTAAGTTGAATATAGCTGCTAGTTCCTAACCTGAGTACTGCCACACACTTCAATATTGATCTGAAAATAAAGGAGCAAGTTTTGAAAACAATTACATTTACTGATTGTCACAGGGGCCTGCAGTTTTATTATCTTGACAAAGGTTATATATGACTCTAGATTTTTGTCTCCCAGATGGCTCTGTTAAGCCTCTAAACACTGATACCAATGACTTTAGATTGAAAATGTGTAATTTTATGAGTTGATCAGTGTGGATAAGGTCATTATTGTTGGACCTCATATGGCTGGAAAGACCAATTGCCAAGATGGAGAATATGGAAACGAGAATTGCTGAGACATCATGATCTGACTCTCAGGGAAACCTAGTCACTTTTATTCAGATGTTCAGAGTAGCAGCAGATCCAGGGAAACCTTCAGCTTGAATTTCTGTGTTTCAGGTTGTGGGAGAATATAGTTCTCATGTGTTAAACACTCATATTTGGTTCTGTTTTACAGCATTAACAGAACAATGCAATGTGTGTACACATGGGTGGGCTGGTTCAAATATTTTCAGCAAACAGTCTCCTTGGTAACTCAGAACAAGCTGTACAGTTCTTCTATATGACTGCCACAGATTTGGTCTCATTTTTATTTTATTGTCTGATACTTGGGATTTCATATTATCACTAGGCCTTATGATCCCCTTCTGTGATCTGCCACATGTATGTTAATTTACAATTCATATGTCAGTATGATGGAAATCAAAACACCTCACCTTATCATTAGAGTGGGGAGAAAAATGTGGAAATTGAACAAAGTGGACATTGATATCAGAGAGATCATAAAAATTGAGATGCAGAAAAATGACCTTGAGTCAGGCTGTATCTGAGTTCACATTACTTTTTATTTTTTAAATTTCTATTATTAAGAAATTTTCTATTCATTTTGCATACCAATCACAGATCCCCCTTTTCTCCTTCCTCCCATCCTCCAGCCTTCCCTCCCAACCCACCCCTCATTCCTAACACCTCCAAAGCAAGGTCTCCCATGGGTAGTCAACAGATCCTGGTTTATTCAGTTAAGGCAGGTCCAAGCCCCTCCCCACCACACCAAGGCTGCACAAGGTGTCCCACCATAAGCACTGGACTCCAAAAACCTCACTCATGTACCAGGGACAGATATTGAACCCACTGTGTGGGGCTCCCCAAACAGTTCAAGCTAAACAACTGTCTCGCTTATCCAGAGGGCCTAGTCCAGTCCCATGAAGGCTCCACATCTATTGGTCCACAGTCCATGATTTTCCACTAGTTTGGCTGGCCATCTCTGTACATTTTCCCATTATGATCTCTATGTCCCTTGCTTATACAATCCCTCCTCTCTCTCATCAATTGGACACCTGCAGCTCGCCTGGTGCCCCACTATGGATCTCTGCATCTGCTTCCATCAGTTACTGGATGAAGACTCTATGATGACACTTAGGGTATTCACTAATCTGATTACTGGAGTAGGCCAGTTCAGGCAACTCTCAACTATTGCAAGTAGTATCAGGTATATATACTCATTCATAAGTGGATACTAGATGTAAAGCAAAGGATAACCAGACTACAACCATAGCTCCAGAGTAGATAACTAACAAGGAGGACCTTAAGAGGGTTGCATAGAGAGCCCAGCAAAGGAGAAATAGATGGATAGGTACAGGTGTAAATGGGGTGAGGGTGGGTAATGGAGGACAAGGGATGGGGGATGAGAACATAAGGAAATAGGAGGTTTCAGCTGGAACAGGGACAGAGTGGGAGAGCAAGAAAATAGATACCACTATAAATGAAGACCCCACCTTAGACTACATTGTATTTTAATTAGCTTATAAAGTAATGAGTTCACTTAGAATATTTCTGCAGGAGGTTAGTTTTTTTTTGGTTCTCCTTCCCATTTTCTAACTTCTAGATATCGTTGTTGTACCCTTCTGCCTCATTCAAACCACTTCCTTCCACTTTAAATGTGTCCTGTTTCCAGTTCATTTTTTTAAAACTGCATTCCACTCTAGGGGAAACTATTTCTTCTGCAATCAGAATTCCTTACTTACCATTTCTCCCTTTGAACTTTAAATAAGAACATCTCTTATAAAGAAGCAAGATTTTGGGGAGATTTTCAGAATAGTGTTAACTCGGGGTCTCTGGGTATTATTTCTAAATTAGATGTTTATTCTGGTAGTAGGAACATAAATTCTGGTATTTTAGAATTTCTTGGACAACACTGGAAAAAAATTCAGAAATTTGTATCCCATGACAGGTGTTAACATTTGTTGAGGCGCTCTGTTTCTCTTCAGAGAAACATTCAGTCAGATTGAAACTTCACAAATGAACTATATATATATATATTATATATATATTATATATATATAGTAGTGATGACTTACATGTATTTTAGGTATATTTATATAGAGAGTTAATAGTGTGATTCTTATTGAAATTGTCACATTTCCTCTCATTTAGCCTCCCTACTTCGCCCTTATTATTTACCTCCCTCCCTATCCCAACTAAAGTCACTCCATCCCATTTTGTCATTTCCCATTCAGATCACTAGTGTACTGCTCTTCCTCTTCATTTCCCATACACACCCTGCTGTGGTTGCTTTCTCTTTTCCTGATTTCTCAATTGATTCAGGTCATGGATTCATATCTGAAGATGTGGAGCTAAGACCCAAAGAAAAGGATATTGAAGAAAGTAGTACAGGATGTGATTGAATACAAAAGACACTCAATTTGAACTCCATCACAGTTTTGACAAAAGACCCAAAGTCCAGACACTTTCAAAAGTTAATTTGAATAGGTGAGAGACATGTCATCAAAATACCACAGGCTGGAAAAACAAGCGGTAAGCAAAAACATAAAAACAGAATAATATTATTGTAATCAGGGTATACCAATCCCTCAATTAAATATCAAAAATACTAACAGTACCATTGCATGGAACTCATGATCATCTGGGCAGAAAAGATGTCACAGCAAAGGGAGATATGAAGCCAACACTTTATCATCTGTTTTTGTGAAGGATTATTTTCAGGTTCTTAAATCATGATGTGCAAAATGCTGGGTGAATCTCTGAAGATATATCCAAATTGATTCACTGAGAAAAAATAAGCCACTATGTAACAGTACATTCTAGTCAGTCCACCAGTCCTTAGATAACAACACAGAGATTCATTAATTATGAAAGTTGAACCTATAACTTTGGCTTATCCTAACTAGTTCTTATACCTTAAATTAAACCCATTTCTACTAATCTACAAACTTCCACATAGTTTGTGGCTGTTACCTCTCTTCTTCATGTATTGCTTGTTCTGATTCCTGGTGTCTCTTCCCTCATCCTAGAACAAGTAGCACATGCAAACTCTGGTCCTGGCACTTTCCTTCCTGTCCATCTTCTCTATCCAAATTGCTGGCTCATCTAAGGCGAATTCCACTCAGCTAGTCACTGGTTCCACCCCTTGATTCAAGGTATAACTTTATTGGGTAGTCTCAGGAGTGTCAAAGTGTGATCAAAACATCTCACAATACTAACTCATGACTTCATGCATTGTATTTTCAATTACTTAAGACAACACAAGTGAAGCCAACACTATTACCTATTCTCTTTAAGCTTCTGATTTCCAAATTTGTTTTTACAATGTCATCTCCATTATACTCAAGTATTTATTTTCCAAACAAATAGGTGTTACATTCCAAACTGCAAAAATAGTGATCTCATGCTTAACTTAGGATGTAAAGAAGCTTCTCTTTGGAGCAGATAATGACTAACACAGAGACAAAAATGAGCAATGTATATTCTGTATTGTGGAGAATGATCAGTCTTAAGTGGGACATTTACTTCACATCAACTCCTACAAGGATTCTGGATCCTTGTGAAAGAGTGGAAAGATTGTCAGAGTCAGTGGCTTTGATTTACTATAAGGAAACTGTTTCTTGGTGCACAAGAAAGCAGTTGAACATATGAACTCACATTAAGTGTGACAATATGCACAGGCCTATTGCAACCACAGAGAGGACTAAATCCCTGTATTAAGATGGAAGATAGCAAGGAAGATCTACCACTCACTGAGAAATTACAGGCTTTTGACATTTGATACATGCTTACCAAGAAGAAATACAAAATTTCTTAAGCAAAATATCTCTGATATCTCTACAGCATTCCAGGGGATTAACAAAGAATCCAGACATCTATGGACAAGCCTTATGTACTTCATGTTTGAAGCATAGGGCAGAAAGTTAAGCTATGAATATAGGAGTTAAATCTAGAGTCCCTAGATTGTGAGGAAAAATCATCAAAACCCACTAACAAAATACACAAAGAACTAATAAAAATAAATAAGGAATGCCTTGACCTTTGGTCAAACTTGGTGAATTAAAGATGCAGACAAAGTTGTTGCAAAGTTCCTGTTTTTGGTAAAGAGATTAATATCTCTATACAGAAAACATACACTGTGCACAGTGGAAATATTTAGGATCTCCATGGAGCAAAACAAATCTGTCTCACTGTCATCCCACAAGTAAACACACAGAGGTTTATATTAATTAAAATTGCATGGCCATAGCTCAAGCTTCTAGCTAGCTAGCTGTATATCTTAAATTAGCCCATAATTATTATTTCAATTTGATCCATGTGTGTTTTTGTCTCTTATTTTACCATATTCTGTTGTGTAGTACTCCCTTGAATTAGAATCTTGCATGGTTTAAATTTAATGCTTCAGATTTCCTGCAGTGTATGTACTTCACATGTTCATGAACTTATCATGTATCTAATGCATACAAAGCATCCATATCCTAGGTAATTCTTTCTTGCTTTGAATTGTCCAACTCAATATATTAAAAAATCAAATATTGAAATCATATTTTCCCTGTTGTGGGTCAGGGTAATGGTATAAAACAAATGAATAATCAGCCACTTGAAATCATGGAAATGTTCAAAGATAATAGCTATCCAAAATATTCAAATGTTTATATAAATAATCTCATTAGTCACATAAATATTACTGATGAGGAATTATCTTTAGTTCTATCCTTTTCAGCATTGTGTCTCTATGCCCATTATCACAACCTCTGGTTATAGTTACCTTGTGACTATTATTGTTCCTTGAATGTGTTTTGATATAGATTTCAGCTACTGTGCTCTTCTTGACCTGGAAATAATGTTCCCTCCACTTCAGTATCCAGATGTGCTGTGAACACAAGTGTGGGTAACTTTATACTCCTGTAATATATAAGAATGGAAATGCAATATCCTCTACTTCTCAAAAGAAATTATCTCACAATCATTCCATTTTATATAAAATATGCTATGTTTCATAAAATACTTTTACTCAAAGATTTTGAGGTGTTTATGAGGTATGTATTAATAATGTAATGATATTTAGCCAATCCTTTCTATCCAATGCAGCTCAAGATCATCATAAAAATGTCAATGGCGAAACAACTACAAATTCTACTTCATAAAATCATAGGCAAATATTAATTTTTTTCAATATTTTCTGGTCTATGATTGTGTCTCTTGATACATGGGAAGTTCCTCCCATAATTCTCTTGTCAATGTTGTTTTTTGGGTATTTGGATGCCTATGGTAAAGACTGACCCTTTTTAATGATTTTTCCATGCAGCACGGTGTCTCTTGCACTCAGAAAGTCTGTAGGAAAACAGGGAAGAAAACCTACTGACAGAAGAATGCTGGGTTTTTCTTTTGCTGGTCATCAGATGTACATACAGGGAACAATGAAATCCAAATTTCTGATCAACTTTGGTGAATCAAGAAACTTGCTGGGAATCATGAAATATGGGTATAAAGAACCTCTCCATAAGTCTGTCCAAAATAATGAGGATGTATGGGTTCAAATACATAAAGAGTGGTAACTTAAATTGTGTATGTTAAATGGTTCAATAAAATGAAGATGCTATTGTGTGATGGTATGTTAGAAAAAGCCTTGCTGGGCTAAATAAAGATGAAAGGGCCAGATAACCCTAAAGCCAGGCATGATTCAATCAAAATAAATGGGACAACTTACTCTCTATTAATGAGTACTGTCTATGCAAATCTAACTTTCCCAGGATCTGGAGGAGTTTTAAATATCTCTTTCTATAAATCATGTACATTTGTTTAACAATATTTCATCCCTGTCTAATTACTCCAAAAAAAGAGTCTGTCTTAATCCTGTAGATATCATGTTGAATTCATAAATTTCAAATCAGCAACTTAACATCAAAGCTGAGATTAGGTTTCCAATTAACAGTCTGAACTTGACCATCTGTGCAATTTTGTCATCTTTTCTCAGTCAATCCTTCATTCACATAGATTTCTGATTTCTCCCTGAACCAGAGTGCATGCTTTTTACTTTTTGGGCTTCTCCTTGAATATGTGGTACTGTGAGAAACCTCTCACTTGCCTTCATAAAACATGATATCTGAGAAGTATGTCCAATATATCATGTTGTACAAAACACTCAAAAAAAGCATCCTGAAATTTCTATAGTAATTTGAATTTAAAGCATGGAAAAGTAGTATGTGCTATCCTGTAGCCCTAAACTAAAATTTAGTGTAATTATATTCACAATAATTTAAATGTAAAACAACCATGTCAAACAAAAAAATGTCAGTCATTATGTAAATGAGGACGTTTACTAAAAATGGTCCATCAAGATTGCTTGATCAATTGTACCATATTCCCTGATAATGCAATATGTCTATACAGGAGAAAATAGAAACGTTATACATGGTATGTTCACCAGGATGTTTTCTCCAAATCATTAAACTTTATACTGCTCTTAAAAACACACTATCTTGGCCCAGCAGTGGTGGTGCATGCCTTTAATCCCAGCACTCAGGAGGCAGAGGCAGGTGGATCTCTGTGAGTTCAAGGCTATCCTGGGCTACTGAGTGAGTTCCATGAAAGGCACAACGCTACACAGAGAAACCCTGTCACGAAAAACCAAAAAAAAAATATCTTTATTTTAAATAACCAAAATAACTAATTTTTTCAGCAGTCAGTAGTTAATTCTGGATATTTGAAATGAAGTTTATCTGAACAGAAAATTATGGAATGTGAATCATCCAGAGTTTCAAGGATTCTACACAAACATGCATGCTTAATACCTCAACCAAACTTCATGTAGATTGGATGGTATGATGCAAAGTATTACTTCTATTTGTTTATACAACCTAAGTGACACAGTTAAATATTGCAGGTAGCTCTTAATCTGAGCATGATCACACGTGTACACATCTGCAGTGTATAGAGGAGCAGAGGTTCTCCCTTCTGAAGACAACAAATGCATTTACTGACTTTCACACTGAACTACACTTACCTTATCTTGAACAAAGTTATAGATGACTCTAGACTGGCATCTTGACAAAGGATATATTGAACTTCTATGTCCTAATATCTTGTGACTTATTGTAAGAAATGATTTATTTGCTGTGATGATCAATGTGGATAAGGTAATTATTAGTGAATCTGATGTGGTTGGAATTTTATCATACAGAACCTCCATGGCGTGACCAAGATGGACAACTTTAATGCCAGAACTTCAGTGTCTTTACTTCTTGATATTCAGAGGGTAAAATGTCATTTCTTTGTCAAAAGCTCAGAGAACAATCAGGCCTATGAAAACAATCAGTTTGAATTCCTGTGATCTAGAGTTGTGCAACAAAAAATATCTCATGCGTTAAACACTCAGATTTGGATCATTATTTTTAGTTTACCAGAATGCTATTGCTACTTTACCAATTTATAGACAGGTAGTCTGGTGCAACTCATTTTAAGAAAAATGAACTGTGTAACTCAGCATGAAACATGGAATTCCTGACATTATTTTATTATTTTTTACTAGTATCTAAAACCAATTAATTCATATTATCACAAGAAACTTTTCATATCCTCCAGATTTTATACATATACATATACATACATATGTTTAAATTACAATTCAATTATCAGCATGAGAATAGACATTAAAACCTGTAATATTTTCATTATACTTTATTGAAAATTTTGGAAATAGAAGCAAAATGAACATTGTAATGGAAAAATCTTAGAAACTGTCATTCTTGAGTTACTGTCTCTGATTTAGCATTAATTTTATTTATTTTTTTTTTTTTTTTTTTTTTTTTTTTTTTTTTTTTTTTTTTTTTTTTTTTTTTTTTTTTTTTTTTTTTTTTTTTTTTTTTTTTTTTTTTTTTTTTTTTTTTTTTTTTTTTTTTTTTTTTTTTTTTTTTTTTTTTTTTTTTTTTTTTTTTTTTTAATTAGATATTGAGTGATGAGTTTGCTTAGAGTACTTTCACCTAAGCTCAGATTTTATTGATTCCCTTCCCCATCTTCTACCCTCATGCATGTGGAGAGCCATGTGACTTCTCCAGGGGACAAGGCCTCAGAATAGCACAAAAAAAAAAAAAAAAAAAAAAAAAAAAAAAAAAAAAAAAAAAAAAAAAAAAAAAACTCATTATCCTTGTGAAAGGCCCTTGAGCATCTGACTCATTTTGTCGAAATATTTTTTTTTTTTTTTTTTTTTTTTTTTTTTTTTTTTTTTTTTTTTTTTTTTTTTTTTTTTTTTTTTTTTTTTTTCTGCATTAATTTTGACGCAAGGACACATTAGATCAGGAGTCATTAGCATGTCTCAAAAAAAAAAAAAAAAAAAAAAAAAAAAAAAAAAAAAAAAAAAAAAAAAAAAAAAAAATTCTACGCAAGACCCCAGGAGCATATGTGCTACCTGCTCTCCCTGCTTTCTTTATACAAACCATATGGCTAGCTGCCTCTATATTCACTGTCTCAGAGCTATGGATAAAATATCCATTGCAAGACAAAAACATTCCCCTGATGCAACTTCTCAGTGGGGGTTGGGGGGCATTGTTGAAAATATACAGTGTACCTGATTCAGTATCTAACAATGTGATGTTTCATTTGTGACCATGCATTCATGATTCTCCTAACAGGATGCTGCCTTTCCAACACACCTTGTGACTAGCCTGAAATACTTGTGATTAGTCACAGTAATTCATGACATTACAAATTTTCATAACTGTTCTAGAGAGAGTGATTCCAACCACAAGTGTCTAGGAGAAATGCTAGCTCTGCGTTTATAATATCATATTCCCCATGAAACAGAGCACACTCAACTGGGATTCTGTATAATCCTTAGGGACAGGCCATTGTGGAATGCTTTCTTCAAATGTTAAAACCACAACTTCACAAGCCTTAACAAGGAGAGTATAAATATTTCTCCCCTTCATATTTTAAATCATGCTCTCTTTGTATTTAACTATCTTAATTTAGACTCAGAGGACACTTCTACTTCCCAGAGACACTCTAATTACTAATCTAATTACCTACAAACCTGTGGTTAGATGGAAATGTATATTAACCAAAAGAAAAAGACCAGATGTCCTTTTGACTACCAGTAGAGATTATGCTTGTATCTTTCTGCAGTACGCTGATACATCACCCTGGTTTCCAGACTGTTTTATTAGGCAATATGTCAGGCTCTCAAATTCCACCTCTGCCCCTATTGAACCATAGGCATTTATGCTATGGAAACTATTGTTAATCTCCTTTCTCATCCTAAATGCTTCATTACTGCCCTGATATTCTATCATTGGAACTATAACTGTCTTTACTATGGCCTTTGTACAACAAGTACATATGGCTGATCATATTAATACACTGTCTTGAAATGATTCTCTTGCTCTTTTTACTTAAGAATCTATTGATGAGGGCCTTGTTAATAGTGTTAATACACTGGAGAAAGCTGTCTTATACATAGGTTCGCAGATTCAAAATATTGAAATGAGACCTACTTCAACTTGTCATACAAAATATACATGGTTTTGTGCTACACCATTGTCTTACAATGGTTCGCATTATCCATGGGAACAAATTCAGGCTTATATTAGATGAATATGGAATATTTCTAATCTAGATATAAATATTAATTTCTCCACAAGCAAATTGCAATTATTTCTCATGCACATTTTCAGATGTGCTCTGTCAAAAAGATTGCATCTCATTTTTAAAATTCGATTACCTCTTTTGTACTCTAAATTATTTCTGGACATTTATCATTAATTTGGCTGATGTTCTTGGTTTAATTTTAATTTTAATTCTTCTGTTTCCAATCCTCTACAAAGAAATTAAGATTTGCCCTTTGCATAGTCCTTCCTGATGTTTGTAAGTTCCAATTACAAAACAAAAAAGGAGGAGATGCCAGGACCATGAGACTTCTTTGGAGGACAAGGCCTGAGAATACTATAAACAAATTCTCCTTATTGCCAGACCTATGAGAATACAACTCATTTTGCAGAGTCAGTGGATAGTTCCCTGCATAATTCTTGGCATTACCCCAGGAGTCTATGTGCTACCTGCTCACTCTGCCTTCTCTATCCAAAGCAGTTGCTGGCTGCTTCTAGTTTCACTTTCTCAGAGCTACAGATAAAATAGCTATTACAAGAGAAAAACAATGCCCCCTGACGACTATCTTCTGTTTGAGTGAGAGGGGATGTTGTTAACTATATACATTGTGCCTGATTCAGCTCCTAAAGTCTTTGATATTTCAAGTGTGACCAAGGATTCAGAATTATCTAGGACAAAATGTTGCCTTTTCAATGCTCTTTGTGATTGGGCTAACAGAGTCAGAGCAGTTTGTGACATTACAAACTTGAATAATTGTTCTGGAGATAATGATTCTAACATCAAGAATCTAGGAAGAATGGTAATGAATAGATGATATTAAGAGTTAATGAGAAGAGTCTAGGAACAGGGAATGAAGCAGAATCATAGAAATCCACAATGCCTGCATTTCTAATAGCTTTGCCAAAATGGTAGAAATTTGAGAGGAGGCAGACATGATCAAAAAGGATAAGCAGTGCCAAATATTAAGAGAATGCTTTTAAGTTATGAAGTTTATAGGATGATAAGAAAAGACCTGGTATATCCCCCAATGAACATAGAGAAGTACAGAATGAAGAATGAATTGATTCAGCCTTGGCTGATGAGTTAATTGTGAGAAATTTGACTAGAGGAAAACCCTCTTTCTTTTTGCATGATGCTGTAACTGTAAATGTTGCCAACTGGGCACACTGTTTGACCTGTAGGTGTGCCTAGTTTGAAAACTTTCTTCATCATTTGTAATACTGCTTATGCTTCTAACATTAAAGCTATGAATCAAATAGGCCATGATTATCAATGAGCAAGATGGGGGACAGACAGGGAGTGAGGTAAAAGAACAAACTGGTAATTATTTTAACCATTATTAGAAACGAAAGGAAATAAATCTGATTGTAAAACTGTTCATGCAAACTATTGAAAATGTATAAATAAAAACAGCCCAGACTATCCAGGACCACTTGTTTGAATCAGGTGGTCATAGTTTCTTCTATGCACTGACTTCACACATCCATCCCAGGTTATTGGACTCTTCTGGAACAAGGCTCCAGACATATACATCCTCAGGGTATCCTTATGCCTCATTATACCTACCTCATTTCCATGTGTTTTATTTCCAGTCCCTTCTTTAAATAGCTATGTTCTTACTTAAGGGAGACTATTTTTCCTGTTCTGAGCATTTCTTACTCCATCTCTCCCTTGGCACTTTGAACAATAACACCCCTTTCCGGAAAGCTAGGAGGAGGTTTTAAAGATAGTTCCAACTCAGGTGTCTCAGGGATCTGTTTCCAGAACTGAATGATGTTTTCAGTCATAGGGACTGACATTTTGTCTCTTACAAGAATCTTTTGTACAAGTCTATCCAAAAACTCTACAAAGTGCTTCTCAATGCAGATTTTGGGGTTTTTGTAATTTGGCCTTTGCCTTTTCAGGGGACCATTGTCAGTGGATCGGAAATATTTATTTAAAGTGTGTGTGTGTGTGTGTGTGTGTGTTTACTAATTTGCATGTATTATAGTTGTTTTTAAACTAGATATTTAATAGTATGATTCTATACAGGCTTTTCAGACATTCTTATGGTCATTTTATTCTCCTTCCTAGCACATACAAAGACACACACATGCAGAAAGAGACACACACATGGAGACACAACACATACACAATCAGAAAGAGAAAATGTCACACACTATCACAAGCACACACCCACACACAGAGATGCACAGACAGAGACACAAATATACAAACACAAGAAAAAGAGATATTAAGAGAAAGAGAGAATATTTAATATGAGTGACGCTTGGGTGTACAGATGGTGAAAAAGGCCAGTATATATCCCTTACCTTTTGCTAGCTATTAATGACCAATACCTCAATCTTGTTACCTAGAAAAACAAGTCTCAACAACAAAACACTTTAATAAACTAAACATGTTGAAATTATATGGATTAATGTTTCAGAAAAATTAATGCATTAGTTTTTACTAAAAATTAAATGTTAACCTTGATTCTTTTCATATTTTCTGTAATGAGTTTTAATGACATTTAACAAAGAATATATGCTTTTTCAAATAGTTATCAATTCTTTTGTTTTCCATTACCCATGATTTAGACTCTTTTATGACCACTAGTTAAATTTCTCCAGTGAATCACTGCAGAACTCAGACCTACTTAGATTTTTCTATACTTGTTTCTGCTGTAGATTTTCTTCCATAGATCATTTTGCACAACTCATCTCAGCCTCCATGCCTCTGCTTCAAATGTACTGTGCTTTTTAACACTTTCTACCACTGGACCAAGCATTCTTATCTTATTTGTAGGTCTCAGTTGTTTAACATGTTATTTCAAATCTGTCTTCTCTCTGTTACAGTTAGTTCTCCACAGAAAGAGGTTTTATTTCCTTCCATGTACAAAATATTATTAAAAGAAAACTAAAAGGAGCTTCTACAGTAAATCTGAATCACAGAAATTGCTTCACAGTTTAAGAAAAAAAGTCACTGACTAGGCCAAATCAAAGTCAGAATCCAGTTTGAGAGGTTTATGTTTTAATTGTAAAATTTAATATAATATTTCCTATCTTGCAGTTCTTGGATATTTATGGTTCCTCAACTATAAAAAAAGATGAGAGACAGATGACGAGGGTAAAGGCCCACACTAGTAAAGTTCTCATACACTTATAAACTTGCATAGCATTCAATTGAGAGAGAAATCAGAAAGAGATTCTAATTCTCAATGAAGTGGATGTCTTCTATATAAAGTTGTTAAGTGATTGAGAATTAAATATCCTGATAAAGTGTCAGGATTGCCCAATACATTTGTTCCTGTGAAAGATTTTTTTTTCTAATTTAACAAATGGAAGAAAGTTAAAGGATTGAGTAGATAAAAAGTAGTATGAGTGGAAAAGAGAGTTATGAGAACAGTAAGCCAAACTTGTTACAATTTGATATTTGACATATAAATTAAGAATAATAACAAGAGCTTTCTATAGTTACCTGGGCATTGTTTCATCTGGTTGATTATCACTTTACTTTGTGTATATAAAATAAGACAAAAGTTTGCTGTGGGATGGTCTGTATGTCAAATGCTCTGATTGGTCAATAAATAAAACACTGATTGGCCAGTGGCTGGGCAGGAAGTATAGGCGGGACTAACAAAGAGGAGAATTGAGAGAACAAGAAGGTGGGAGGAGTCACTGCCAGCTGCCACCATGACAAGCAGTATGTAAAAATGCCAGTAAGCCATGAACCATGTGGCAAGGTATAGATTTATGGAAATGGATTAATTTAAGCTATAAGAACAGTTAGCAAGAAGCCTGCCACAGCCATACAGTTTGTAAGCAATATAAATCTCTGTGTTTACTTGGTTGGGTCTGAGCTGCTGTGGGACTGGTGGGTGACAGAGATTTGTCCTGACTGTGGGCAATGCAGGAAAACTCTAGCTACAAAAGTTGGTGTACATAATAATAGCTAAAGTAGCTCATTGTGGGGCTATTAAGACAATGTCATATTCAGGAAATAATTTGATTAAAATGTGATTTTCTCCAGAATGAAAGCATAATACAAAAGAAAGCATGATTAATTAGTGAAAGTTATATCAGAACACATATATGTTGCAAATTAAAGAGAGTTATAAAATGCTTCAAACATAAGGAGTTCCTATATAAAATTGATTCTTTTTGTTAAAATTCCTTGACATAAGAAATTAAACTTCTGCTATACTTGTATACCAAAGCCAAGAATAATCATAACCAAAAAGTTTTATCCAGCAAATGATAAGAAAAGGTGCATAGACTCACGGCCAAAAATTAAATGGACCTAGGAGAATCCTGTAAAAGATGGGGAGAAATGATGGGAGAGCCAGAGGAGTCAAGGACACCACAAGCACATCACCAAAGATTTCTAACTATACCTCTTAGGAATTCACAGAGACTGAAGCAACAATCAGTGAGCCATATGGGTCAGTCCTAGGATCTCTGCATGTATGTTATGATTGTGTATCATAGTGTTCTTGTGAGACTCCTAAGAATGAGACTGGGCCTGTCCTTGACCCTTTGCCTACACTTGGGACCCTTTTCCTCCTACTGTATTGCCTTGTGGATCCTTCATATGAGGGTATGTACCTAGTAGAGTTAATGTAACTTTTTATGCCATTTTGTTTAATATTTCTTGGAGGGCTGCATTTTTTCTGAAGAGAAAAGGAGTAGGGATGAATATGGGAGAAAGGGAAGTTGGGGTGTTTGAGGTGTTTGAAGGTGAGGTGGGAGAAGAAACAATGGTCAGGATATAATATATAAATAAATATAAATAAAAGAAGAAATTAATCTATTGAAGTACACATCACAGATTAGAAAAAAAGAATATGTGAACAATCTAAGACAGCAAGAACAAAAAATAGATGGCATAAACATTTTACATTAGTGAAAGTAAAGTAATGGTAGCATAATCGGATATTATAAAAATCCAAAGTGAAATCATAAACATTTAAAAAATGGTGGCTGTAAAACCAAGATATTCAAATAAAATTACTCATGAAATGCTACTGTGTATAATCAAATCCCAAATTATAACAGGATGTCTATTTGTTGAAATGGTGCTGAACTTGCTTCAAGACTTGTATTTAATTAAAAGAAATGACCTAAGTGTTAAGAAGGACATTTCTCTCAGAAAGTGCATTGTTCCTGATGCAATAAAGGGAGTTCTTCCCTGGTCTTAACAGAAAAATGAAGCTCTTAGGAACAAAAATCAGATGAGGTTCCTGTGCTGGAATTCAAGATACAGAAGAATTCCATGGCCAGCAAGACTTTCACTGATGCCATGATGGACCAGGGTGAAGGTTATCCACACACTGAAGAACACCAGCAAGCTGACTCTCGGGATTTGGCTTTATTAAATGTGTCAAATAGAAATGTGTCAGAAAATATTATGAACTTCTTAGGATTATTTCCTACCGTGTGTGTGGGGGGGGGGTTGTGTGTGTGTGTGTGTGTGTGTGTGTGTGTGATTGTCATGTATGTAAGTGTGTGTGATTGCTTGTCATATAGATAAATATGTGTACAGTGTTTCCCACATTCAAGCACAGGTAGAAGCCAAAAGACATCCTATTCAACCACTGTCCACCTTATTTCATTGAGATCACAACTTCCACTGAGGCTTGCACCTGAAGCCTCACCTATCTTCCTGAAGCCAGTATTTACTCCACTGGGATTGTGGGCTGCCACAAGACAACAGTGAAATTCTTAAATATGCTTGAGATTTGAAATCAGATCTTTGCATTTGTATAGAAAATGCTCTTTTACACATAGCCATCTACAGCATCTTGAAGTTTTATTTGCATTATCATGTTGGATAAAGATTGCAAGCATCAGGACCTAGTTTACTCCCATGGAGAATCCACAGCTGTTGTATTAAAGTTCATGATTTCCCATTAATTTGGTTTGGTTGGACTAGGCCCTCTGCATAAGTAAGACAGTTATATAGCTTGATGTGCTTAAGGGGCCCCCTGCCAATAGGATTAAGATCCATCCCTGGTGCATGAGTTGGATTTTTGCAGCCCACTATCTATGGTGGGACACCTTGCACAGCCTTGATGCAAGGAGAGGGGATTGGACCTTCCTCTACTGAATGTGCCAGGCTCTACAGACTCCCTATAGGAAATCTTACCTTGTCAAAGGAGGGAATGGGGTGTGGGCTAGGTGGGAAGGTAGGAGAGGCAGGAGAAGGGAAGAGACAGGGATCTGTAATTGGTATGTAAAATAAATTTGAAAAACCCTTTCCTGCATTGTGTTTTGGGGTCCTGTCCTTTCAGGTGTATACCGACTTCTGCTCAATAATTTGGGGTGGTTTAAATATATTTTTAGTTTTGTTGTTCAATTTTAACTCTTCTTCACATGTTCCACATATTAACACTCTACAGAAGAGAGGAATACGGTTACTCCCTTTGTGCAGAATGTCTCTGTGTTCACTCCTTGGCTATTTGTCTTATTGTGGAAAAGCTGAGTAACCTCATGTAATGATACTGTCAATTTGGGGACTTGTTTCTTATGCTCTTAAGGTTCTATTAAAAATTCACACAGGTAACTATATCCAAAAGTGTTTTCCATAAGCTTCCCTTCTTGTAGTCAGGAATTTTGTTTTGTAATACCAGTCACAAAATGATGTGAATAGATTATTCAGGCGGTAGAAATATATAAAATATACTTTGATTCGTCTATGCATGTATAGCCAGGTTTTATAGAATAGGTTATTGTTATTTCCAGTACTGGTTTTTTGCAATTTTGTCAAATATTTGAGCATCTTCAGTTACTTTAGGTTAGCTATATAAAAGAAATATTTTTATATAGAATAGTGGCATTTGATTGCTTTAGAAAGTTATGTGGTGGTTAGTTGCAACTGTCTACTTGCAATAATTTATAATCAACTGAAGTTATAACTTGAAATGGGTTCCTAGAAGACATTTATATATTTATATAAAACAAACACAGAAATAAACAGACATGCTTTTACACTCACTCACACATACACACACAATTAAAGATAAAAGGTAATTTTCAAGGTAGCAGCAGTAGAGGGACTCAGGGTTGGAGGGAAAGAGTAGGAGGGAAATGATGCAAAATTTTAAATAAATATAAATTTAAAAAGTAATAATAAATGTAACAAACATATTACTAATAATTATGGAAATTTTGCATTATTCAGAACAATTTGTGATTGAAAACTTATAAAAAATAAGACAATAGTGTTGACAGAATACAGGAAAAACACTAAGCCGAATGAAAATAGAAACAACAAGAAAAGAATGTAAAGAAAACATAAAGCCAACAAAGTCATAACACAAAATGCCCAAAAAATCTGCGAGTCTATGAAAAGACCAAACCTAAGACCAATTATATTTTATGTCATCTTTATCTTTCCTTTATATTACAAAATATCTCTTTTTCTTACATGACTTTTCCTAAATACAGTTTACCCACTCTCTTCTTCTCCATGTTCCCTCTCAATATTCTCCATGTTTGGATCAAATCCCATTTTATCTCTCATTAGAAAACAATCAGGTTTCTAAGGAGTACTTGTAAAATATAATACAAGATAGTATATGAAACAAAAACTAACATATCAGAATAGTACAAAACTACCACTGATGAGGAAAATTCTCAGAAAGTACATAAGATGCAGGTATAGCACAGAGACCCACTGGTTCACACTCTCAGGAATCTCATAAAACCACTAATCTAGATACATAATACATACACAAAATACACAATATATAATAAAAATGAAAAACTCTGACAGGACATTATGATTCAAGGAATCTCCAAAGACACCAGAGAATTTGTACTCTCTATGCAATGTAGTTCTAGTTTTGTGTCCTATACTTAAGTTTTTATTGCCTTTTATTATGCTCTTAGAGAAAACTAGACTTTCATTTGTGATTGCAGAACAGTTGGAAATAGCTACTGGGTTAGAAATGGAAGAATGCGAACACTTCCAATTTCAGGCTCTATGGCCACAGTTATTTAGGACCAGTGCAGGCCTTGTGTATGCTGTCTCAGTCTCTGTGAGGGCATATGTGCATCTATCTTGTTGATGTAGTGGGTCTTGTTCTATTGGTGTCCTCTATTGCTTCTGTATCCAGCACCTTTTCTGCTCATCTGCCACAGTGTTCCTTGGGTACTGAGGGGAGAGATTAATTGGAGGCACACAATTTAGGGCAGAGATGTCCAAGTTCTATCATTCTCAGCATAATGTCTGTCTGTGGGTCTGTATATTGGCTCTCATTTGCTGCAGGTGTTATCTTCTTTAATAATAGTTGAGGAAGGCACTGATATATTCCAGAATGCTATCAGGAGTTATTTTATTGCTATGTTCCTTTACTAGAACTGTTGTATTTGGTTTTACCCTAGGCCCTTGTGCTGTCTAGTTTCAGGTGCTATGAAGCAAAAAAAGCATCAGGTATGTTTTTCATTTCATGAAGTGTACCAGAAGTCAACTCAGATGTTGGTTGATTTGTTAGTCCCCCAAGATCTATGCCACTATTGCACTATCATATGTTGTAAGCTTTTCACCTGTGTGTGAATGTACATTTGTGTGTGTGTGTGTGTGTGTGTGTGTGTGCCTGTGAATGTGTCTACATTGCCATGTATTCTACATACTTTGTTTCATTGCTCTGAAACCATGATCACAAATTATTGTACAGAAATGGTTTTTAAAAATCAACCTAATGAACCGATTCTCAAAAATGGAATCTGACCTGTTTTAATTATATTATAGTAATATACATAATGTACGCTCTACCTTATTCTTGAAAGTTTACAACTTGTGAACTATAAAATGACTGATTAAAGCAAATAACAAGATACAAGGCAAACAGACATTTATGCAAGTGTACATTTCACAAGAAATAAGAAAAGTCAGAAAAGTTATTCCCAAAGAATTACATATCTTATATGAAATGTTGATAAAATATGGAAAATGGGTACTCATAAAGATGCAGGATTTACATAAAACACAGTTTCAGATGAAAGAATATAGAGGAATTTATCAAAATTGTATAATTATGAATGACTGAGTACACAAACCATTTGGATATCTATAGTCAAAGGTAGACATAACCATAGGCTTTACAGAAATAGTGCCATGGAATTGACTGTTTAGGTAATTATCTGATTAAGTGATATCTGATTTGAGCTCAATTAAGAAATGAATTTTCGGCCGGGCGGTGGTGGCGCACGCCTTTAATCCAGCACTCGGAGCAGAGCCAGGCGGATCTCTGTGAGTTCGAGACCAGCCTGGGCTACCAAGTGAGCTCCAGGAAAGGCGCAAAGCTAAACAGAGAAACCCTGTCTCAGGAAAAAAAAAAAAAAGAAATGAATTTTCTTTATTCTGCTCTAGTATACAGCACATTATGTCATTATTTTGCCAAGTAATATCTTCATGTCCAAATCATATGCACTTTTCAAAATGTGCCTCCTTCATAGAAAAATCATGCATATAATGTAAGCACAATGAAACCTGGGAACATACCAAGGGCATCAAAAACACATGGATACATATGAAAAAGTTTGGGGCTATAAAGGCAAAGTTCCACAATGTTGAATAAGTGGAGAATATATTCCTGTCCCATTCATCTTTTCTTTAATATTATTGAGAGAGAAAATGAATTTTTATAGAAATAAGCTTTTTAATTTAGAGAAATATGTAGAAAATATTAGAAGATGAGAGAATAAGGATGGATTTCATCAATAAATGAAAGCATTTTATACAAATTCTTAATTGCTATATGATCTCTGACATTGAGTTTTTGCTAAACAGGCTTGAAGACTTCTGTGTAATTAAGAAATCATAAACTAAGTTTATGTTTGACTTTTCCTCTTAAGGTACTTTGTTTCGGACATGATAAAGCACATTCCTCTGTGGTCTGAACAAAACAACATAGCACTTGGGCAGAAAGATACAACCTAGGAGGCCTGCACTGGAAGCTAAGATGGAAAAGACTTCCACGGCCACCATGAGTTTCCCCTTGGTGCTGTGGTAGACAGGGAGGAAGGTGACCCACACACTGAAGAACACCAACATGCTGAAAGTGATGAACTTGGCTTCATTGAATGTGTCAGGCAGGTTCCTGGACAGGTAAGCCATAGTGTAGCTCCCAAGTGCCATGGAGCATAGGTATGCCTGGACAGAATGGAAGGCAAGAGTGGAGCCCTTGTTGCATAGAATAATTATGTGGCCATGTTCAGTGTAAGCATCTGAGTCAATAAAGGGAGGAGAGGTGCTCACCCAAATTCCACAGAGCACAAGCTGAATAAAAGTGCAAACAGGAATGATGAAGTTAGGAGCCCTTGATTTCATTATCCACCTTATCAATCTCCCTGGAAATGTGATCTTGAAAGCCAGAACCACAGTAATAGTTTTGGCCAAGACTGTAGAGAGAGCCACTGTGAACAGGACTCCAAATGAGCTCTGCTGCAGGATACAGGTTGCTGTGTTGGGATGGCCAATGAATAGCAATGGACAGAGAAAACAGAAGATCAGAGTGATGAGCAGGATGTAAGTGAGAACCTGATTGTTGGCCTTGACAATGGGAGTGTGGTGATACTTGACAAAGATCCCCAAAACACCAGCTGTAAATGCAAAGAAGCCCAGGGACAAGCAGATGAGTGCCTTCCCCAAAGGGTCTTCATAGGACAGAAAAGTCTCTGCTTTCCGGAGGCAGTGGATCTTCTCTGTGTTTGCATAATGACTTTCTGGACACCTCACACAATGGTCCATATCTATTCAGGAATTAAAGTTATTGTGAGTCTCTGTTCAGGTTCACCTTTTATCTCAAGCCACTTCCCAGCACCAGCTTTCTAAGGTATTTGCCCACATTTCCTGTGTTGTTCAAGACTCAAGTAAATCAGTCCTCTATAGTGAAAATTCCCAAATGCTTCTAATCAATCATCCCAGGATGATACTGCTTATCATAACAAGTCTACCTTTTATATTGTTATACTTAAATATATTTCATTTAAGTGATAAAAAGCATTTTTATTTATTTATAAAGTCATGTTATTAAATTAAATTACATAAACCTAACTTGATCACTGGATCACTGAAATTTCTGTCTCGTAATGTTGTTCTCAGCCATCAGACTTAAATTAGCAACTTCCCATATGTTTATTGCATACTCCCATGTGTTCATTCTCTGACAGTGCTTGTGGAATGAGAATTATTAGATTCTTGAAACCTGAAAAAACTTTCTGTGTCAATCTGTTTTAATCACTTCTAGAGAGAAAAGATCTATTAAAAAATAGATATAAAACTGTAGTTTAGTCTTAGTTGGTCATGGAATAATTTTTTGAGACTTTATCATGTATATATTGTGGGTTTCATCTTAAATTCAAAAGATATAAATATCACTATATTTACTACATATTTACATTAAGAATATTCCTATTTGATATTTTTTTGGTTGTGTGAGACAGGGTTTCTCTGTGTAGCTTTGGAGCCTGTCATGGAACTCACTGTGTAGCCAGGCTGGCCTCAAACACATAGGCTGCCTCTGCTCCTGAGTGCTGGGATTTTAAAGGCGTGCACCACCATTGCCTGGCTCCTCGTATTTCTATTTAAAATGTTCAATATTTTTGCAATGTGGATTTTGCAATTGATTAAAGTCTATTGAATTCATTATTTTCTATTACCTCAATACTTTTATTCTATTATCATTGAATTTGATATGCACATCTTCAGATGTGCCTTCCTTCTACCCTCTCACTCTTAAGGTACTCTGCTTATCTATATCCTATGTGCTGACATCTATCCATTTTAACTGAGCATGAATGCTTTATTTTTTTAAAGATTTATGTATTTATTTTGTATGCAGCATGTATGACTACAGACCAGAAGAGGGCACCAGATCTCATTACAGATGGTTGTGAGCCACCATGTGGTTGCTGAGAATTGAACTCAGGACCTCTGGAAGAGCAGTCAGTGCTCTTAAACTCTGAGCCATCTCTCCAGCCCTGCATGAATGCTTTATAAGCATAATCATATGTCTTCTTTAGTAAATGCACAGGGTATATAAATCATGACAAATTTTTTTTTTTTTTTTTGGTTTTTTCGAGACAGGGTTTTCTGTGTAGCTTTGCGCCTTTCCTGGAGCTCACTTGGTAGCCAGGCTGGCTCGAACTCCACAGAGATCACTGGCTCTGCTCCGAGTGCTGGGATTAAAGGCGTGCACCACCACTGCCGGCCATGACAAATATTTTTAAGAATTTAAAATAATTTATTAAAAGATAGATTTGCTCATTAGTATAGGTTTTAAAATTCAGGATTCATTGTTTGAAATATTTAGCACTTACATTTTAGTACTTTTCCTTTCTTACTAAAAAGTGTCTCTTTAAACTGCAGACATGCAGTACTTGATATTGATGTTTCTAGTTTCTTCCAATGAATATAACTAACATGTGCATGAAAAACTGTGGCTCCAATGTACACAAAGCTGTTTGCACATTAAGTTTTTGAAGGGACTGTACAGTCAGTCTCAATATGCTTAATTTAAAATTAGGCAAAATAAAGTCACCAAAAATGTTGAATTTTTTAAACTTCATGAATTAATATTAAAACATCTAGTGTTCAGGAAAACCATTATGTCATTCAAAGAATTCCAGCTATTATACAAATCAACTCATTTGATATAAATGATAAAGTTGAGGAATCCCCTTTATGTTTCTCTCCATAGTAAATATTGTGAGTATATGTCCTCATATATTCACTGCTATCAATTGTCTCATGCCTGTTTTATGTTTCTTGGATATATTTTGACATAAGGATTCTCTACTATATCCACCGTTGCCTGGAAAAGACAGTCCTTCATATTCAGTGTCCTGACTTGTTCTAAGAACAAAGGTGTGTATCTATGCCTGTTTATTCACAACACTATCATTAACAAAAGTGTTTATGAGCCATTTCACCTAGTTTCACAAGATATTAGCAGCATACCTGTTCCTCTTAAGGAGGATCTGGGTTCAATTGAAAGCACTTACAGGGTGGTTCATTTTACATGTGACGCAACCTACAGATGATCTGATGCCACATTTAACATTGAGTTGCACCAAGCAGGTACATGGTACACATACATGAAGCAGGCAATACATTCACAGATAAAACAAAATGAAGGATTATAAAATAAAACACTTTCAAATATGTCCATGTGAAATTAAATACAATCTTTCTAACACTTCTCATGAACCTAGAACCATGACTGAAATTATGCAACTAAAGGCTATAAGGATCCAACCCTTTAAGATGGCTAACTATGAGATAAATATGATTTGAAAGACAAGAAAAGTCAGTTATTTGTAAAGTTTGTGAATGTGCATACACATGCAGGCATGCACTCATGTGTGTGTGTGTGTGTGTGTGTGTCTGTGTGTGTGTCTGTGTGTGTGTGTGTGTGTCTGTGTGTGTGTGCTAAATGACATGGTGAAGTAAAGCAGACTACTCTAGGATTGGTAACGTTGTTCTCTGAAAGCAACAATGGCTGTAGAGGATGAACAACATACATCAATATGAGTTTCAATGGCCTGAGCATCAATTAAAATGAGATAAAATGACCCAAAATATTTATTCTAACTGAAGAAGAAGGGGACTTATCTCAATGTTTCTTCACAGAACTTTTCAATCTTCTTAGACTTTGCAGAAGATTGTTTAGAGGTGAGAAATTCCCCAGTGAGTCTGACACTTACCTGTCTCATTGGAAATCTTATTAGCTGGACAAGGAGTGCAATCATAGCAGCAGACAGTCTCGCCCTCCTGGGGAGATTTTCTGAATCCTGGAACACAGCTCTCACTGCACACAGAGCAAGGAACCTAGAAAGTAAATATAGAAGTGAAAATACTCAGGAGTGTACTGCTTTAAAACAATAAAACTGTTGTTTTTCCATATTGAACAATGAGATAGAAAGTTTTATATTTATTATTTATAGGTTGCAGATTATTTTTTGTTGCATTGCTTATCATTTCAATGTAGTATACCCTATAAAGTTCAATTTGTTTCAACAATGATCCAAAGACAACAGAAATCTGAAGGACTGTGAAAATACAAATGGTAGGAAAATATAAGACGTTGGTTTACTGAGTACATATCATAGTGGGCAACTGTAATATCACACTGATCCTATTCTGTACTTCCTCACAGCTGGAGTGAGCAACTTTGTTTCCCAATGGTGTTGCTTAATTTACATTTTTCAACTTGCAGGATTCAGAATTATCATATAAACTAATCTTTGTGACTTTCTATGCAAGATGATCTGTTACGGCACTAGAAGTGGGAAGTTATATTCTATAATTATGTAGCGAAATTTCATTTCTGTCTTAGCTGTTGCTAAGGACTGAAAGAAAAGCAAAAAGGGAGTTGAAGAGCAGTGTTCACTTCTATCTACTTCCTGACTGAAGATACAACGTGAATCACATTCTCAGGCTCTTGCCAACATGATTGCCTGAATTATTATCGAGTGCTCACCCCAAATGTGATACAAGTAAAATCTATGTTCTTAAGGTATGTTGTGATGCATAGAGAAACTGCTTTCTTTCCAGCAGCAAGACAAGTAATTAACCAATGCATATGTGCCCTCCATGCTACTGTGCATTGCCAGTGCCTGAAATCAAAATAGCCGTGCACTGATATTCCTAATCTGGCAGCTTAATTAATGCTTTTGTCAGTTGGTTTCAGTGCAGGGATTAAATCTTAATAAATAGACACTATATTTATAACTGCAAATTAGTGCCCATACAATAAATAGGAAAATAAACAATTCCATTACTCAGAATAAGGCAACAGAATCTTCCTCATATGACATTTTTTGTACATTGAAGGGCACTGAGTAAGGAAACAACAATCATTACATCCACAAACAAATGTTTATTGACATAGAGATCAAAGCAATGAGATAAGATCCAGGCACCTCTGTAAATACTGTAGCCCATTGTATCATATGGTCAGACAAAAC